>NW_022995748.1:7276955-7532980 GCF_900245975.1 Drosophila guanche
AGATGGAGAGGAGGATCCAAATCCTACTGTCTCGTGGTGACACTTGACATAAGGAACGCCTTTAACTCGGCAGATTGGAGCCGCACGCTAGAGGCCCTACAGCGGTTCAACATCCCTGGTTACCTACAGAGGATAGCGCGTAGCTACTTCAGCGACAGGGTGCTGACGTACGAGACCAGTATGGGTTCCAGGGCATACAAAGTCTCAGCCGGAGTCCCTCAAGGCTCCGTTTTGGGACCCCTGCTCTGGAACGCCATGTACGACGGAGTCCTGAGACTCCCGATGCCAGCCAACACCAGCATGGTGGGGTTTGCGGATGACGTCGCCATAGTAGTGGTGGCCAAGCACCTTGCCGCAGCGGAGGAGCTCGCCAACGCGGCCGTCCGAGCCGTGGAGTCGTGGCTTACGGTCGCCGGATTGGACCTGGCAGCGCAGAAGACCGAGGCGGTGCTCATATCGAGCCGGAAAGCTGTAGAGACCGCAAGTGTGCAGGTCGGTGGCACCACGATACGCTCGCAGAGGGCAATCAAGTACCTCGGGGTGCTCATCGACACTCGCCTCTCCTTCAAGGAGCACTTGGAGTACGTGCAGAGGAAGGCCAGCGGAACCGCAGGAGCGCTCTCACGGATGCTCCTCAACACCAGAGGTCCGAAGCAGGCAACGCGGAAGCTCCTGACGAGTGTTGTGACGTCGCAGATCCTGTACGCAGCGCCCGCGTGGGCGAAAGCCGCTCAGGTAAAGACCTACATGCGAGGCGTCGAGGCGACGTACAGGCTGTGTGCCCTACGAATAGCGTGCTCGTTCCGGACTGTGTCGGACGAAGCTGCGCTAGTCATTGCGGGGCAAGTCCCACTCAGGGAGCTAATAAGGGAGAGAGCGGAGATCCATACAGCCGTGCAGGGCGAAAGCGATGCGACAAGAGCAGAGCTGAAGGCTGCAGCGAGGAGGAACAGCATCAGCAGATGGCAGAACCAGTGGGACAGGTCAACTAAGGGGCGCTGGACTTACACCCTCATACCGAAGCTGCAAGCCTGGATGGAGAGGAAGCACGGCCGGGTAGATTTTTACCTCACCCAAGCGCTTAGCGGTCATGGCTGCTTCCGCAGCTACCTCAAGCGCTTTGGCCACGAGACGGAGGACTGGTGCCCAGAGTGCGGCACCGGCATAGTGGAGGATGCACAGCACGTCCTCTTCGAATGCCACCGGTTCGACCACGAGCGACACCGCATGGAGACAGCAGTAGGCGCCAGGATCTCCTCCGAGACCTTGGTGCCGATCATGCTGGCCGAGCCAAGGACATGGGAAGCGGCCGCAGAGTTCGCCTCGAGCGTTATGCGAACGCTGAGAGCATTGGAGAGGAGTCGTAAACAGGAGACGGAGTAGGAGCCTTCGAGCGTGCGAAGCAATGCTTTGCGGCAGTACCGCGCGCGACGGGCGCCCACTCCCACCAGAAAATACGGCCCTCATTATGAGTATACCCACTAGTGTAAGAAGTATTATTATTATTATTATATTTAAAGTATTATAAAAGCTAGATAATTAATTAGAAGGAATAAACAAATGAATACAAAAAAAACACTTGTACAGCCACATTAATCTTGTAATTAATTAAACCAAAGTCCAGGCATAAGCACAAAAAGTGACTACTTAAGCCATTTTGCCTCGGAAGCCAACACATGGCCCGACTTGCTCTTACTCCCTCCCATACCCCATACTCCATACCCGAAGTGACTCTTATGGCTGACTGAAAGCCGTGCTGCAAGTGTGGTACGTTGGACAGTCTGCCAGGGGGAAGGGTAAGGGCAGCGCTAACTGACATATGGACAAGCATGTTGGACATTAACTTTGGTCAGCACACACATACACGGCGGAGTGGTTTACTGAGTGACAGGCGGCGGGTTCTTGGTTTCGGTCTTGGAATTCCCTTCACTGAAACGAAACAGAAGAAATCCCGAAAACAACAAAATGAAACATTTACCGAGCGGAAACGGAAACGGTGGCCTAAGTGCGTGTGTAATAGCACGGGGGCTGTGTGTGTGTGTGTGTGTGTGTGTGTGTGTGTGTGTGTGCAGCTCGTAAAACGTTATATCGTCCGGCATCGGGTCATGGGTATTCCGGCTCTGTCCGCACAATTTATTGTTATTATTTTCCCAGTTTATTTGAAGCCCATCCACCTGTTGATGCTGCGATTTGATGACTCTCCTCTCGCAACAATTAGGCCGAGGCCTAATACAAAAATGTAAATATATCTTAATGGTACTTTACGGCATTTAAAATTTTGCATTTGTATTTTAGTATATTTCTTTTTCAAGAAAATCCATACAATTTGAGTTTTAAATGTAGGCTTCGTCAGCGCCTTCAGGTTCAATATTGGCAAGCTTTTCATTTCGTTTATCGATGGTAATGGATATTGAACACTTTCCCCAACGCATGCAGCCTCATCCTTTTGTACATATATGTATGTACATATGCGCAAAAATGTACCTTCATATACATACATAATGGAAACTCGGTTTTCCCGTGCGATTCCTTACAAGTTCAGCTCGAATGCATTGTACATGTTGCATGTAAGGGAAAAACAAAGAGGAGTAGGCGAAAATGATAAACAAAAGTGGGCGTTCAAATACAGCAAGCGGCAAGGGTGGTCACGCCCCTGAATCGTAGGCAGGCGGAGTAAAAAACCTGTGTGAGAGAAAATAACAAAAAAAAACGTAATGGAAAAGGGGGCAAAAGGAAAAAAGTGCTGAACAAGGCCGACGTATGCAAATGAAGTTCACCTGCGGACATCTGAGGTGTCGGTGCTGTTGGAGCTGGGCCTTTGTTCTGGCGCTGACTGAGTGAAAGGGACGAGTAAGTGCCGCCACATTGCCCTTGGTGGCAATAAATCGGACAATGATAGCTCCACAGGATATGGGCGTTTGGTTAATGCAAAATGAAAGTATTTTTTAATGATATATTTTTTGAGGTGGGTTTTAATGCCTGAATTAATATTAAATGAATAATAAGTGGGTTTTTACATGTGCGAGTTCCATGGTTAAACATTCTTATTGAGTCAAAGATCAGTCCATTCTTATTCATAACTGAAAAGTGACTTAAATGAACTCCTGAACCGACACATAAAATGTGTCACTTTTAAGTGAAAATATGTATTTACAAATATATGTATTTCCCCGCAAATATGTTGTATATGCGTAAATAAATAAAAATATCTTTTGGGTCACATCCATTGGGCATCCAATTCAGCAGCAGGTTTTCTCTTTGTTCCGCCGTTCCATTGAAATCAATTGCACTGCACGTCCATCAGAAGCGTAAACATTTTGCTGTCGGAAATTAACACACTTTCCGTTTCCGTCACTTCCACACGCACACCGTCATGCCACACACTAACTGCCAACACGACAGTGAGAGCGGGTCAAAGGAGAGAGAGCGAGAGAGAGAGAGAGAGAACGCCCACACATAACCATAATTTATTCATATCCCCGACTCGGTTCTTTCCTTGCGCCATTTTCCTTACCTCTGCACGGGGAACCACCGATTTCTCTTTCCATCCATCTCTCTCTCCCTCTCTCAGGGAGTTTTCGTGGAGTCCGAAAATGTGCTAAATAAAAATTAATGACTGCCGGAAGCGAATTGTAATCAACGGGCCAAAACGAGTCGGACTCACCCAGCAGGCGTTGCGGCCATAAAGCACAGCAGCAACAAAGATCGAACATTAATGACAGCAACAACAATAATAGGTGAAACACAGCCACGATTCCATCTCCAAACAACCTCCATCCATCCATCTACCCCCATCATTCAGCTCTTTTTGCACGTTCTGCCCCACTCTCTCTCATTCTCTGTTTTTTGTTCATTTCCGTTGGCCATGTTCGCCTATACGAGCTTTAGCTGTATATTTTTTATGCTCGTGCCAATCAATTTGCATTGAGGGATATTGCAGATATTTATAAACTTTTTCTGTCATTGTTTGTGGCAGATTATGGGATATTTTTACTCCCATAATGCATATATGTACATTTTTATATACACAATATGCATAAATACTAATAAATGTATACCATATTAAGCAATAATCGATCAACGTTTGCCATAAATAGTTACAATTGAAACGGAGTCTCTGAAAGAGAGCCAATGAAAATGCAAATGACGTCAGCAGGCGGAACCTACAGGAACAGAAGCATCTGTCGTTGACAACCATTTCGCATGGCCTTTTGTTGTCATGGCCTTGAATGGGTTCTGGCCCTGGCTCCCTCATAACCAGCACTTACCAGCCCAGCAGCCCAACAGCCCTACAGCCAACAAGCAACCTCAACATCCACCAACTGCCATTCAAGTGTCTTGTCGCCAGTTGCGGCCAAGGAACGGGGTTAATCCAATCTGCCAACTATCCCTGGCTATCTGTTGTATCTCCCGCTACCGTCCCATCCTTAGCCGTCATTCAAGGTGGACTTGCTTGTACTTGTACACCCATACTCAAGCTGCAGCGGATGCTCCAGCCCATTGTTATCGTGGCTATTACGAAATTCTAGTCGGCCAGTTTATGGCATGAAATGGACAAATTGCTTTTGAGGCCACACCAGAGACTAGAAAATGGAAGTAATACTCGTATTGCGGAAAGTGCAATTGGTTCAGATTAAGTAAAGAAAGTCGATTTCCTACCAGATATAGAACATAACTATTAAATATAAGTGGATATTGTCTTGAGAAGGTCGCGAGTTTAAGAAGAAAAAGGTCACAAAAATAAAGAAATAAAAATTTGAAAAATACTTCAAATTAAATTGAGAGAAATCATTTAAATAAATTAGTTTGTTTATTTTATTAATAAATTAGAGACCGTAATTAAGAAATTGTTTATACGACAACAAATATATTTTATCTTTCCCATAAATTTTTGCTTCTCTCTCTCCCAAAGTATTGAATGCATCTCACAAGACACGCTCCATAATCCTCTTCCATTAGTGCTTGGTTCTTCTACGAAAAGGTACTCACCTGTAGTTGTACTTCAAGCATCAAGTTGCGTAGTCTATTGGAAATGTGATTTAGTTTTCCATTATGCATATCCGAGAAAACACACAAAGGAATTTACCCTAAATTAAATCAGTTTCCTCCATGCTAGCAAGATAAATATTTTCTAAAGTATTTGTTTATTTTCTCAAGCGTGGGAAATGCTAAACAGAAGTGTTTTGATTGAAGGGAATTTGTTGTTAATGGCGGATAAAGTGCAAAGGGCTCGTGCTGAGACGCGAACGGTGAATCAGCGGTTAAGGATTGAAGCACAAGTTAAAGGAACTTTTTTAGGAAAATAAATGGATTTCAACCTCCAACTGGTAAAAATATATATGAGGTAGATATGATTTATAATTTTGAAAATCTCTTCTCAAAATTCTCTCCCAACTCTCAGCAACTCACTCTATATAAAACAATTAAACAATTTTCGAAACTGAGACTCTCAACAAAATGAAATCAAAATCTCAAATAGATTTGTTTCGACCCAGTCGACCACGCCCACTTCATCAACATGCCTCCTATGCTCCCACAATCAGAGCTGAAAAGCAATCAACAAATATCAAAAACTTCGCTCGTTCGTGTCATAAACAAAAAGAGCAAAAGCGGGCCGAAACCAATTCAAGTCCAAAGGCCAGTTAGCAGTTCGACCTTCCGACCCTGGTCGGGCCGCCATCGCTGACGAGTGTCGACGCACCAAGCCATGAATATTTTAGTAAATGCCGCGCAAGGCTTTGACTTTACCACTTGGTCACCCTCGGCTCCTCACTATTTACCCAAAAAATAGATGGGCTTGAAGTACTGTAAAGAAAAGGGTAGGGGCTGGGCTAAAGGGTTCTGCTTCGGGGGAACCCAACAATTTACGCCATTTTTGGAAAAAGTTTTGCTCTGCTTGTGCGAATGTTTTCAGTTTTCAGCTGAGTTCTGTTTTTGCATACCGTAGCGGTGGGTATGATGCGGAAGACGCGATCTTTGAAACTCACAAGTGAAAGTCGACTTGGTCTTAAGAGCTACTGAAATACATTTATTATTGTGTCGTATGAATTATTCCCATTGGGACCTCTATTTCTTCAGACAATCCTAAATATTCTCGTTAAGTGAAATAAAACCAGTCATACATCGGCTCACAATAAACGATTATATTATCGAGGGCATCAAGTACTGCGTATCCAAAGCTATTACTCCGTTAAGTTTTTTTGTTTTTTTGGGAAATATGTGCAAAGTTTGTTGGTGTCGTCTACGGGGCATTTGAATTACGTTATTGCCTAGAAGTATGCTTTAGTATTTTGCGGTTGAAAAAGTTTCAATTGCGTGGGTCGTCGACATCGCGTTTTTTATTAAATAAATTGCAACGCTGCCTCTTTCCTCCCCATGCCAGGCTCCCCCTGCTTGACGCTTTGTTATGCAAAAATAGGGCGGCGAAACGGTTCACCTCCCGTACTCCCAGTGTCTATCTCTCCCCTGGGCTTCTCGCCTAGGCCAAGTGTTGAAGTGAAAAAGTCAGCATTTGGAAAACAAGTTGGGAGTTTTTCATGCATGGCCTGCAAGTGAAAGAAACTTGATTACTATTTGAGCGTGGTTGTCAAACAGGAGGAGAACAGTGCAGTGCCCCACCGCCCGAGAGGGCCGTGCAAATCTCATTAATTAATGAAGTGAAATGAATTTCGACGCTGAAATTCCCCAACCAAACGAATCCCATGGCGGCGAAAGGGTTTCTAAAAGTATTTAAGAGCAAAAGAAAATTTCCTACAAAGAAAAACTTTAGGCAAACTATCTGTACCATTAGGTCATCGCTTACATGGCACGATAGTAATTAAAACTAACTCGAGAAAATATTTAAAGCACGTCAAAAGCGTGTAGATTACGCATTAAAGAAGATTTAAGTTGATTAATATTTGTGTTCCATCTTCAAGCTATCTGCCTACAGACAATTATTCCATAAGAAATCTTAACCTCGGTACAACATGTAAACAGGAACCATGTAGGAGTCGGAAGTCAAGAAAGACCATTAGCACCATTATGCATAAAGCCCAGAAGGCAAACTTTATATATCAATTTGATAATCCTCTTGCGCTTAGCACACATCCAGGGCTCAGGGCTCAGGGCTCAGGGCTCAGGACCTCCGTAGGCGTTCTTTGCGTGCTCTGGGCTGTTCCTTGTCGCAATTCCTGCTCTTGCTGTTGTTCTCCTCATTTCCTCCGATGCAGTCGGCTGGCTTGCACAGACTTTTAGCCAACTCCAGTTGTTAGTTCTAATTAATTATCGCAATTAGTTAAATGCAGCCAAGAAGCAGCAGGGCAGGGGCAGGAGGCACAGATAACGTCAGCTGACTGCGGCAAAAAATGAATTTTCTGCTTTCATTTGCACGAAATACACAGATAATTTTCAGCCTTCCCTCTGCGTGTCTAGTTTTCATTTTCATTTAATTTTTGTTTTCTCCAGGAACTTGGCAAAAGTTTTCTTTTTGTTATTTTCCTTGTTTATTTGTTTGTTTGTTTATGCCCGTAATTGAATTGTTTAGAAGGACTAAGGGAAGATAAGGTCATGTGATGTTGTGCAGGAGGCTCATTCATCCCTTTGTTCTTCTTCAGTTAGTGTTTGACTTGGACCTTCGAAGCGGATTAAAATAGAGCTGGAATATAATTCATTGGAGTATTTGCTACGATTTATTTTCCCCCACGGCTAGGATGATTATTATCATGATAATGATGATGAACTGTAAACTTTTTCCATCTCTTTAATACCTTAGTCATCCCCCCATCTATCTGCTCTTTTTTACATACGTAAAACTGCAGCAAAAAAAAAAAAACAAGGCAATTTCCATTGGCAATTCGAGACATGGCAAGAAGCCATTGAAAATACCATCTAGCATCAGTAAACAATCTGCATTTTGAGTCACAGACTGGAACAAGACAATGCATATAGATTTTTCACCAAAGGATGCATCGTACAGGACCTCACATTGCTTCCGTGTGTTTGTGTGTGTGTGTGTGTCTAAGGAATCTTATGCTGCACACATGACCGAGCCCCAGAGAGGGGTTCGGGGGAATGAGCAACAAAGTAGTTGCACAATCTGCACTGATAAATAATAAATCTCCAGCATCAGCAAGCAGTCTCGAGGAGTCTGGGCATCTCGACGACGATTCCACCCGGGCACAGACAGACTCAAGTTTTGATATATTTGCATTCTGCAACAAAATGGCAGTACAGACTCTGCAGGAAATCTTAAGTAATGAACTTTAATGGTGTCGTCATAAAATATTCCCTATACATGCTGCCGAGAAGTGAAAAAGGCCCGAGACAAATGGACATTTACGAAATGTTCACAGCATTTGTGTCAAATTGAATATTTCCCAATCATACAATTATGAAATGTAATCGTAATCGCTATATTTTGAGCTGTTTCTGCTTTATGTATCTTTGTTTTGCAATGAATCCCTAACTGTAGTTGATGGGAGGTTGGAACTTCTGAGAAGTTGCAACCAGAAAGAAAAATAGATGGAAAAACGAACCAGCTTTACGGCTTTTGAGCTATCAGAAAACAAACATTAATAGCAATTTTGTGTTTTCTCTGTGGCTCATGGAGCACATGGAGAACGAACGCGATGAGCCAACCGATCTGCAACCTCCTTTTTCCATACTAAGGCCGCACCCTTGCCAAAAACTTTCTGCGGCCATGTCGAAGACATGACAGGAGTCCTGCTTCTTGTGTGCCTCTGTTGCTGGCGCCCTTTGCTTTGACATAAAGCTGCCGGCAAAGCAAAACTTTTTGGTGCACCAAACTTTTGGTCAATGCAGTTGCACCAGAGGAGCCCCAGACAAGGAGTGCGAGTGAGTGTCCCTATAGAAACTGTCCAGCTTGGCCTGTATTAAGCGTATAAACTGGGGGGTTGGGCAGCTATTACAAAATGTTGCTGTCCAGCAACCCCTCTGCATACGTATAAACGCTTATAATTAAGCATAATATGAGCCAGGTCCGGGTCCCGGCCGACAGCCTCCATCCAACGTGGTTGGCATTAAGTGTTGGCATGTGGGTTTTACTGTTGTCAGGATTGCGCCATCCTTGTTGTTACTGTTTGTGTTCCTGTTACTGTTTCTGTCCCCTGTATCTGTTCCTGTTGTTGCTGCTGGTGTTCTGCATTTTGTTATTTTCCTGTGTTTAGCTCTGGTTGCGGCAAAAGGGATGTAAGTGTGCGGGCAACAGGATACACTCGGTCCACTCTTGAACGCAGAAAGGGTACATTGGCTTTGCGAATATGTTTGAATTTGGTTAAATGAATAAATAAATGATGATTCATAAACGTTAAAATGTGTATATTTTATATTTTCAGATGATTCTTTGTGCCGCATTTTAGCCTAACTTTTAATTCATTGAGCAAAGTGTATCTCATATACGTACCGAACTCTTTTTTTACTTTTTTCAGCTTTATTTTCACAATTAACATTGCAATAAAGTTTTTGCTTTAACAACTAAATGTTGTCACAGAACATTATAATGGATAAATTCAAGCTAAACATTTGAATTCATGAAGAAGCGAAAAAACTGTTAACATATTACGATGCGGAAATGATTATTAATTTGTACAACTATTAAAAATGTTTACGGATCTATTATACAAACGATTTTTGTGTACGGGGAAGCTCATATCATATCCACGTCACGAAAATAAGCAATTTCTTTAATTTTCTTAATTAACTGCAATGTTGGTACTCCCTGTGGCTGATTCCATAGCCGCTTCTTCTAATGAACACCCCAAGAATGCTCTCAACCACGCCCCAGAAAGCAACAATTGAAACCATAAAGCATTTTTAACTTATTACGGCTCATTTCACAAAAATGTTTGTTCTCCAGACAGAGAATGGAGGAGAATAAGCGAAGAAAAGGCGGAACGGCGAAAAGCGGAAAGAGAGAAGGCAGCAGACAAAGACAAAGTGAGAGTGAAACCAAAGTAAACGAAGCGTGGAGCAGCCAGTAATGGACAATGGTCTCAACAAAGACATGTGAATTATGTCCTCTATAGTTTCGTGGACTACTCATCAGAGTAATGCTGAAAGACCACAGCACATGGCTTAATGTACGAGTATGCTGCTTTGGTCCATTTCGATTAATTAAATTGTGTTTGGGTTTGATTCTTTTTACGAGTACGAGTACGAGTACGAGTAATACGGCAAAAAGCCAATTAAATTGCCAATTAAAGCACGGAGAGCGTTAAATGAGATTTTAAGCTTTTGACAGATTGAGTCAACATGGGGAATTGTGATTGGAAATCGGAGCTGAAGGTGAAACTGCAATCGGAATTCAAGTTTGAGCTGGTGACCAAAACATTAATAAATTTCCAAGTGTTTGCTTTCCTGTATATGGTTTATTTTATGGCTCGGACCACGCACAAGTACCGGTGTCCGTGTCCTTATTGTCCCTGTTGCCCGCTTCGAGGCAAGGATATCTGGCGGTAAGATATTGTCCTGCCGTGCGTGAGGCCATAAAACACTCGAGAGTTATGGTCCTGGCCAATGGCTAAATGCATTGGTATGCGTAGCGTAACGAAAAACAATTAGCTGCGGCCAAATAAAAGGGACTTTCTCCACACACACACTCCACAGCCACACACTCCCATACACACGAGTGTATACATATGGAGCCATTCTTTGTTGTGTGGGCAAAAACTTTTATATGGCTTGTTTCAGTTGTTTCCTGCCTGGTGCGGAGCTCCCGCTCCATCTCTTCCCGCCATCTCTGTTGGTCTTATCACTTTATACTTTGTCTCCCCGTCCTCCCCAGTCCGAGAGGATTGTTGGATTGAGTCATGTCCCGAATGACGCGACGAGCCCAAGCCGAGCCATGTATAATGTTCACCACTCGCCCCAGATGTGGAGTGCAAAGGAAATGGTTCGGCCTGAATTGTGGGCACTTTGCTCTCTGATATTCAATTAATTGAAGTTTTATTTGTGCGATTGTGTTTGGAATGACGACGGAACAGGTGGCTGGCTGGCTGACTGCCTGCCTGGGATAAGTGGAACAACAAAAGTGCGGAAATTGATTGATTGCTCAGGTATTTGCAAAAGATTATCAGACAATTCAATTTTATTAAGGGGTATCAAAGTTTAATTCTTTCACTTTAACTTACGAAAGGCACGGAGTTATGGTAGTGAAAGAATCTGAAAGAAAATTAAAATGTAATTCTATATAACTGTATCCCTAGACATTAGCCACAACTTCTTCTATGACTTTAACGGGTCTGATAAATCCACTTACCTAAGTTTAAGGATCCATAATTTATTTTAAATTCTTTCTGATGTTTATCTCAAATTTTCTAATTTCCCTTTGTCGTTTTCCTCAATACTTATTTTATAAATTCCGCATCGCTGCAGGTTGCCAATCGCCATATGATAGCAAATTCCAAACTACGTAATCCTTTAATGCCTTTTTAGCTCCTTCGAGTTCGGATGCGGCTCCGGCTACTGCTTCGACTACTTCTGCTTCTGCTTTAGCTCCTTTCAGTGCTGACTGCATCTCGAATTCTTTATTTACTTTATAGGTAGGAGCAAAGTAAACCAATACCGAAGCTATTTTAGTCGCTTACCGGGTTTCTTCCCTTTTTTCCAGTGTGTGTGTGCTTCTTTCCCGGCTGACTTTAATCAGTGGCATTCTTGGATGCTTTTCCTCCACATTCCCTTCTTCATTCCGACCGCCGCTGTTGTCCTGCACTCAATTCGTTTTCTTTATTTTCCATCAGACGGAAGTCATGTGGGCCGGCTGCACATCCTTTATGCCGTGAAAGGAACGCCGCAGAGCTGCAGCCGAAGGCGAAGCCGGAGCCGGTCACGGGCTGAGTCGCCTGACCAGACAGACCAGCGCTGCACATCCACATATTTAAGCCATACATATAGATAATCGCTTTACAATCAGGCAGGAAACTATTGCAAGCATGATTGTTTCCGCGGAACGTGTTTGCTGCCGAACGGTTTGAACCGTAGGGCAAGGGACAACTAAGGTAGCACTTATGTACATATATTTGAACGTAAATGGTCGACATTTCGAATATTCTTTCATTTATAGAGGGCCAATCAAATAAATATTACAGGTAAAATATAGCAATCCCGAAATATGATTAATTTTAGGTGGTAAATAATAATGATATGATGATAATAATGACAATTATTGACAATTTCCTGATAATTAGGATTAAAAGTTGTTTTACTTTCGAATACATTTTTAACGTTACAAACCTCATAAATGTATCGAAAGACCCTCTGCCCAACTGGCAAGATAAACTAGGTATAATAACTAACCAACAAAACTAACTTCTTGACCTTACAAAACCTCAACTGTGAGAGTGAAACCTGTAAGACCGTAAGTCAATTTCAAATGCCAGTCAAGCGAAACGAAAAAAAAGGGCAATCGGGGAGACTTTACTTGACAGAGGCCAGGCGATGCCAAGACCGCAAATAAATTACCAGGCCACGTTAAAGATTTGTTAATAAAGATAAATTTACTTATCGTTTATCTTGATTATGCAAAGAGCCTAAGTGAAAATTCAAAGACCCACAGGTCGGGGGCATGAAGATTGGGCGGATCCCAAAAGCACCGCACAAAAAGCCAGACGCCTCTGGCATTCGCAGGACCTCCTTCCTACGAGGGAGCATCAGAGCCTAAAACTTTCTCATTTCCTCGTGCTATGCGACCAGAACATCCAATGCGGATGATGATTACGAGCAAAAGCGGCGCATGAATAAACATAATACATATATCAATGTTTTATAATAAATTAAATAACTTGTCGGACGATCTCGGAAAGGCTAAGCAGCATTTGGCCATCCTACCATTTTTGCCCCCAGGCCATGGAATCTCTTTGAGGATGCCGTCCTGCCGGCTAGTGTCACAAGAGCCAAGTCCTTCTCTTGGCTCCTTGAATAGCCCCGGCGCTGCCGACAGCTTCTGATTAACTTCTTAGCGGGTCCTTCTGCCGTTGTGCCATGAAGTTTTCTTTTCACAGTCTACACAATGGCAGTGGCTGCTCGACTTTCTTTGTAGATGAGTAGCAATGTAAGGGAGGTGTACAAAAATGGGTTACAAATGGGTTAAGGATAAGATATATGTTACATATGCGACGGAGTCTAAACATATTTTGAGTTTTCTTGTGGTTCACAAATGGTTAATGTTTAATACGTGATTTTGAGTCTTTTATTGCAGAAAGGCTCTTGAAATATGTGTAATACCTGTCACAAGTTAATATTCATTTGAGGTCAAGCTAACGACAGCAAAAAATCAGTCCTACAAAGGATTTCCTTGAAATATCTGAAATTCTATAAATTCTAATCTATAAAGTTAACAGCTACAGATGGTATGTTTTCTGAGCTGCTTATCTATTCATCAAAAATTGTATTTTGCATTTTACAGATAAGTATTCTTAATTCCCTTGAATGCATCAAGTGAATACTGTCAGACCATTCCTTTGAATACGTTTCCACTCCGCAGTACTTGGACGCACTTCGTCCGTCCAATCTGCCACTTTCCAGTTTCCAAGAGCCGATAATAGAAAGCTTCTCAATATTCAAATTTGCTGGAGGGCAGAAACAAATACTCAAAATAATTTACACATCTATCGGCCAGAGGAAAAATTGTAGCTACATTTATTATGCTATTTTATAGCCAAAACCAAGTGCAAATAGTTTGCTGACACAGACAGGAGCCTGAGCCTTAGCCTGAGCCTGAGCGGGTGGGGGTTGCAGACCCTTAAAACCAAAAGCTCAATCAAGAGGGAAACGGAACTCGGCCAGAGCAAAGTTCAACTAACAATTTGTTCGTCCCAGTGAGAGTGGGGGTCATTCAGGAGAACCTCAGACCAAACAGATTGGTGGGTTCACTTGGTTACAGTTTGGTGAGCACCGAATGGACACACTTTAAAATTTGCTGGGTCTCTTGTTTGGGTTAGTAGAGCGACTTGGTGTGGGCCTGGCCAAAGGTTTTTATTTATTGGCATATAAACCACAAATAGCAAACATGCCAAGATGGCAACGCACCCACAAAACTTTCGGAGAACCCACAATACATAAATATTTCATGTCTTGACTTTCAATTTCAGTTTTTTCTCCACCCACCCGTACGACTGTATCCTTTCCCATTCCGTTTGGTCTGACTGTCTGTTTGTTTGTTTGTTTGTTTCGAATGTGGGGGAAACCACTTGATTTAAAATGTTTTATTTATGCGCACGATTATTATTTTGGGCTCTTCGGAGGTCTTTTCGGAACCCGATCCCGATCCGGCGCCACCACCATCTTTTGCATTCTGTGGTCACCTAAAGGCATTTTATCATAATCGAATAGAGGAACTGAATCCGGAAGGGGATTCGAATGGGACGGAATGTATGTAGTAGCTGTGGTCATGGACTGCCTGATTGCTTCAATGGTTTCCTGCTCCTGATGCGGGTCCATTGTATATAAATGCATATATGTACATACAAATGTATGTCGACTGTCCCTGAGGAAGCATTTTCTGCTATAGTTGTATTTTCTTGAACACATTTTATTATCGCATTTATTGACCATCATATTTACGAGCATTTTATGGCATGTTAAATCGCTTAAAAAGCTTGCCGAAATTTCAATTCTGTCTTGCTTCCTCAATTCCTCTCATTGATTTCTCCCACATCCTTTGTGCCTTTTGTCCTTTGGCCTCTGGCAAATTGGCACGATTAAAGTTTTAATATTTAAATGAAATATCTCGCTTCGCTTAATTAAACGCTTCCAACTGAGAGGCTGCTGAGCTTTCAAATTGAATATGAGCTTGATTAAAATCGCTCGCATTACACCACTCCCCAGCACTCATGCTTTTCAAATTTAATTAACTGCTTTTTCCAATTGCACAAATTCAGCAAACGCATAATTGCATATTCTCTGTGTGTGCTGGAGTGCATTAAGTCCGCTTGAGACTGCAGCTCACCTTTAATTTGACTCTAATAGAATGCCAATGTCGTATTGCAGCTCAATGCATGGGCTCAGTCTGTACTTTGTAGTTTTCATAGAAAGGCAACATGTTGTTTGGTTATTAGTTATTCAAATTGCATTTTCCACGTTTATTATTCCAGCGTTGAGCATATTTTATTTTAACAAATATTTTCAACTATTTATTAAACACTTTAAAACTAATTTAAACATCACATTTATTGGCATTAGATGGCATGGAAAAGATGTGAAAGTACGTCCTTACTCTCGTGTCGCTGTGGACACCAACAAACAAATTTCAAAAATCGAACGATATGTGCCTAATGTATTAGTAATATTTAGCAGTGTACCATTTTTATGGCAAAGCTGTGTATGTATAATTCACAATTATTATTTAGAATGTTTCTCTAATCCAGAAATTTACAAACAAAACTATGCAAATTGAAGCAGAGATAACAAATAAAATCATTTTCTATGTGTTTTTGTTTTCTGTAGATGACTTTTTAGATAGTTGCCACACTAAAATATAAAAGTGTCTTGTTCAAATGGAGAGTCATAAATATTACCTGGATTTGAATTTCATTTGGGTTATGGATATGATTTTACACTTTAATTTAGTTTAAGTCCCTGCGGAAAAACCAATTTAATAAAGATAAAATTGAAGAAACAACAACCAAAAGCAAATCCTTTAAATGTCACATAAAATAATTAAAATACTTGTCCAACAATGGCATTGCGTGCGGGACAAAAACCAATTTCAAAGCCATCCAAATTAGGTCAATTGATTTTTACAGTACAATGACAAACAAATGGCAATAAAAGTACACAAAATTTAAAAGCAATTGTAAATGTCCATAGAAGTAAATGAACAACCATATTTTTTTCAAATGAATATTGCAAGTGTCAAGTGCAATTGTTCAACAGTTGGGTAAAGTTTCAAGAGCTACCATATACGGGCTTTTTTTCCTGTTGGACAGTCTCATTAAAACTAATAACTCTTTTATGGCTTTCGCACTGGACGTGGAATGCGCAAAGTTTTTGGCCAAGCAGCCGACATATGGTAGAGTTTATAAGGGACGGAGAGCGAGAGTAGGGGTCGGATAAGACCATGGATTACCGACCAGCACATGCTCGGAAGCCATTAAACCTAATGACTAGGGCTAGACAGACTTAATGGGTTGACTTAGTCGTGCACATGTCTATCACTCATACGCCCTGATGACTTTTAATTTTTCGTCACTGTTGGTTTTTTTTCTTTTTGTAATCAGGACTTTTTATTAGAAATTATTTTTTCACTCGTCGGCTGTAATCCATATACTCGTACGAATATTGCTGGATTATTTATGAATTTACTAGCAGCGGCAATGCATTTTGCTTTAATTATGCAAATTGAACTCCATTCATGCATAAATAGACTGAGTGACTCTTGCTCTCCGAGTCTGACTTTGTGCTTTACCCAAGCCACTCGTAATTTGCATTTACTTTTGAATTTTTATTAGGAAATTAGCACTTATGTAAATGTTTTAGAATTGCCCTGCCTCCGAATACTCAAATCATATTTGATGTTTGCCAAAACGAGTCAGAGAGACAGAGAGAGAGAGAGAGAGAGAGAGAGCAGCAAAATAAAACAAAAGCAAAAAGAAGCAACGTAATAATAAAGTTTTATTGCTGCCAGTCAGCAAGAAAATTTGGTGTAGTTTGAAATGCATCAAAGCATACCCGCATGAATATGCATTGGAAAATTTGCTGAAACGGAATGAGGTTTCCACTTTTGAATATCAGATGTGCACTTCCCCAGAAAACGCTCCAGCATAATATAGTTGATGTCTTAATGGAATTTGCTCACTTGTACGTACACTTCCTTAAAGCGGACCTCCCGCCGGACCACACTTTATCTTGGTATGCAAAATATTTGGAGTTCAAGCGAGCCTATCTCTTGTTTGACATTTTGCTTGGACTAATTTGACACTCATCAGTGTCAAGCACTTAACTTGCTGTGCCACTAACAAGCATGCCTCACCAGGAAGGTCAGAGAAAGAGTCACGCAGGGGGACACAGAGAGACAGAGGATATGTGCGTGTGTGTGTATGTGTGTGTGCTACTTGAACACCAATTGACATTTTTCGTCTTGCATGCCTAAGCCTGTCTACTCACCAGTATCCGAATGGTCAGTTCATCAGACGCTCAGACGTGCCCAGACCTTGACTCGACTGCAATCTGTCTTTTGTTGGGAAATAATGCTTTATTTTTGCCCAAGAACTTGTGTGTGAGCATTGTGCTGCCCGTTGAGCCTTTGGAATTTGTTTAAGCCTCTTTAACCTGAGGAATTTGTTATGCGACCTATCTACTGCAATCAGTAATTTGCCAAAGAATATTCGTATTAGGAACAAGACAGCAATTACTATCGAGTTCAGTACAAATATGAGATTATTCACTGCTGGTACAACCAAGTAAAGGCATGTGTTGAGATCAGAGATGGCGAATTATAGTTATATTTACTGAGAACATTTTCAACTCTGCATTAAATATATCTTTTATGAACTTTCTTTAACGCTCTCCTAACCTCCATCTTTTTTAATTCCCTTATTAAGAATTAAATCATAGCTCAAAAAAAAAGCAAAAGAATATTAAATCCATAGAACTTTCTACATAGTACTTACCGTTCACCTCTCTGAGCAAAATTGTGGATCCCTTTACCAGGGTAGTAAGTCGGAAGGTTGCTCGAGTTTGGTATCTGTTGATGGCATAGTTTTGTTGATGTCCTTTTGCTGCTATCCAATTTGGACGGAGCTTAATGCATAATTATTTTAATTGCTATTAACTTGCAAAAAAAAAGTCAATTTAAATGCATTCATGGCGCGTTCCATGGCGTGCAATGCAGAAAACTTGTTAATTAAAGTTAAGTAATTTTCTGCTCTGCATTTGGCGCAATTTGCAGCTTGTTTATTTGCTGGCATTACAGGTACAAATTCCACTCGCATTTCCCTATCGATTTTATCAAAAAACATTGAACAAATTAACATTGCCTGTCCCTGAGAGAGTTTTACTCTTATTTTTTTGTTAGAAATTTAATGCATTCGGGGCACTGATTCAGTGGTATAATCAGAGCGCATGCCCTCTTGATTAATGATGCAGATTAAATGACTCGCTTAGCACCAGCTTTCGTGTTCATTTTTGTTTGGCTTTGTGCGAGTTTGGTTATTCAGTATTTTGTTTATCGCTTTTTATATTAGCTTAATTGCCCTTAGGCGCTCTACTGGGTAAACAGAATTTGCATGAATTAACAACGAATTGGGCATGAATTTCGTTTGAATTATGGTAAATTCATTAAATTCATATGCCTTCGAATTGATGCATTTGACAACTCAATGAATTCGTATGTATGTGAAAAATTGGCTTTTAATTACCATCAGCAACGACTGTAAATTATTTCAATATTATAATATCCACACATGATATGATAAACGTCAAGTAAATCTATTGAATTGCTTAAAAATATCTCTAAGCCTGATTAAAAATGAATGTTATAAGTATGTATTATATGTTAAGGAGTCTGATAACATAAAGATTTATTAATAAAAAGCATTTCGAGATCAATATGATAATAATAGAAATAAATTCAATGGCAATATTTTAATCCCTGCCACAATCTTCTCTCTCGGTGCGCGCTTTTGTGGCTCCCTACTCTACGGCTTGTACTTGAACTAGGAATCCTTTTCTTTTAATTAAGACCAAATTATTTAACTCATTTTAAAGACAACCGATTTCAAGGGTAATAATTATTCACCTTAAAACCTCGTAAAATTTTGCTATGCAATTCTAAAAATCATTTTAATGCATTTTTTCGCTCCTCTTTTCCCTTTGAACCAGCAAAAGGTTTCAAAATATGGCAGAATTTGTTGACTCCCATCTCCCACAGCTGTCAGACTGTCAGCACATGGAAGGAGAAGACAGCTGCCGTCGAGGAATGAATTGTGACACAGTTGGCCACCAAACAGATGATGGCACATGAGGCTGATATTTTAAAAAATGTAATCCCGAAAGCCTTCATCCAATTCCCCGACCCACATTCATACTAACTTACGCTTAAGTCCGGCCAATTTCGCACCAGCTTCAGCTCCATTAATAAATTGCCTCTACTCATGACCAATTTTCAGGGGAAGGAAAATAGAGTAGTTCAATTCATCCTCAAAATTTCTTAAGTTAAACTTAACCAAATGCAATTAGTCTTTGTGCCGGGGTGCAGGGCTCCCAGGGTGTGGGTTGTGGGCTGATTTGGTTTGGCTTTTGGTGGCCATACATAAATCATGAAACCAAAAACAGAAATTTACAGACACAGAGAGATACACTCATGCACACACAGGCACGTGGAAATGGAACATGCATACATATATAATGGCTTAGAAATTGCTTGACATACCGGACAAAATGCCCATTGTGTGTGCGGCTGGTGAGACTGCAACGCATAAATCTCGGAGATCTGAAATCTCATTGACAATTGGAAATGTGACCAAAATCATGCATTTCCTGCTCCCTTCACCACCGCCACTGTAAGCTATGTGGAGAGATGTGGCTGGGGCTGGGCAAATTGAAAATACATTTTACACAATTACAAATTGCAATGAAATTGATTTATCACGCACAAATGCACGAAGGTCACGCAATCCACATAAATTTTGACACACCAGAGATACGGGGGCTGCGAGACCCAGGCCCAGGCCCGGGGACAAGAACCCGCACACGGACCCATTCTCTGGTACCCATCGCTGGTCTGTTCCTGGCTCTGATTTTGGGCTGGTCTGCAATTTGCCACTGTTTTGGCCCGCTAGCCGCCATTTACATACATATTAGGCTTATTACAGGGAGACCATCTCAGCCACATAGCTCTGTCCATCCTGCTCCTGCTCCTGCTCCTGCATCCTGCATTCTATTTAACGCTTTTAAGTCCATGAATTATGCGTACTGCACTTTGGCACAAACATCACTCCCCGTCGGCTCCCGATTCGGGGTTTGTGCCCCGCTTGGTGCACATTTTATTATCAGCTGCATTAAATTTCATAAAATATGTACGTATCTGTATCTGTGTGTGTTTGTGTGGGTGGGAGAGAGTTTTCATCGTCTGCTATGGCTCCTGCTGACGCCCATAAAGTATGTGGAGTGATGTGGAGGAGGCTTTGGCATACGTGATGCCCCAACTAAAATGGCCGAGACGAATAGGGGAAAAGGAACGGAAATTCCAACTGCTGACCAGTGAAGAACTGAAACTAAACTGTTATTACCTAGATGTTTGGTATTAAAAATAAAGTTATAAAATGTTCGGGCATTCCAAAGGATATTTTCTTAAATACTTAAGATATTCGACAGCGGACATTTTCTTCTCCAACCATTTTTAAAGAAATCTCCTCTTTAAATTCCTCCATTGCATTGCTAGAAAAAAAGTATGATTTGTGATAAATAACGTCTTCCAATTCAAGTGACCAGAGCTCATATCATTTAGTGTTCCACTTCTCAGTTCTTGGTGCCTTCTTCTGTTACGACCGAAAATAAACTTTTGGGCACATATCAGACATGTAGCATGTCTCCTTGGATATGCTTTAGAATTCCCTAA
Source organism: Drosophila guanche (assembly GCF_900245975.1). Taxonomy (NCBI): domain Eukaryota; kingdom Metazoa; phylum Arthropoda; class Insecta; order Diptera; family Drosophilidae; genus Drosophila; species Drosophila guanche. Next base: position 7,297,510 of record NW_022995748.1, read on the forward strand.
ACTGTAAAAATCTTAAAGAAATTTTAAAACAATTTTCAACGTGTTATTTCACGGGAATGCAATTAAGTCATGTTATTTCGTCTTCTTTAGTCCCCGACTAGAATTTGTCCAGCTGCCACCGTCGGTTCATGCTCCGCACATCCCTCGACCACATGGGAAGCCGGGAATGAGAATATTTTGTGAATAAATGATAATCGCTGGAGTTGTCTGCTCTCATGAGTCGACTTCACTCAGAGTTGGACCCTCCATCTGTTCTGTGACTACTTTGGCTGATTGTTGTACGCTGGCTCGGCCACTGTCTGGTCCACGGACTTTGACACTGAGTCCATTTTCCAGCTTCATTGTCCTTTCATTTTATTTCCACTACGTGTTGCTGCCCATATCACTTGAAAAAAAAAAGTTATTTATTATTACAAAATATTTGGTATGCCTTCCAAGGTATTGCAATGAAATTTACAGCATTTAGGAATTTCTTCACTCTGCTTTTTGCAACTAGCATTGAGGTATTAAATAACTGCAACAAATATAGCATAAGTATAAATAAGTGCCATATGAATGTATTAAATATTTAATAAGAAATATACAGAATAACTTTCAAATTTCTTAACTCTCGATGGATCCATTCCCCCGGGACATCCGGGTTAACCAAAGGATCAACTGAAACGCCAAAGAACTTGAGAGCACACAATTTAATTACGTATGCCGAAATTGCATTTATATCAATAATGCAGCTTTAATGAAAAATAATTGAATATTTGTCATGGATTTCACCTATAGGTATATAAACACACACACACACACATACATACACACAGAAGCAGATGCACTCACACACATGCATCGCTGAACTTCCTGAAAACAATCAAATTGAGGTCATTTTTGTAAATTGTTGCTGCTGCTCCTGATTCCGTTGTCGTTGATGCTTTTGTTGCTTTTGCTGCTGTCGTTTACATATTACCTTTTGAAATATGCTCGATTGGTTTTCATTAAGCTTTCCACATCGATAATAACTTCCAGTTCGCGTTAATCCTATTAAATTGTAATTAATCGAAATTAGTTAAAGCCATTTTCGGCTTTCGTTTATTGGATTTGTATAAATCAGGAAAACACATGGCAAAGTGTCACAAAAAATATAAATTGGGTTCATCATATGCATCCTGTGTGCACATACATACATATTTACATACATATATGTACATACATATGTACTTATGTACATATTTACATATATTATTATTTTTTCTAAGTATACTGCAAAGTTCGCTTTATCGACAGTTTTTCCAACGTTAACGATTAACAGTTCTCAAGAGCTTTTGGGTTCAGAAGCTTTTCATGTTATTATTTTCTCTGTTAAAGTTATCCTTTTAGCTAAGCTTTTTTTCAAAGACTAGATACCCTTTTTCGGGAGCTTTAGCTGAGCTTCACGAAGGATTATTCAATGTTCTCACCATAAACGTTTCGTGTATAATGTTATTAGAAGTCATGTCGAAAATTGTAGACCGTATAGTTACAGTCAAGTAACGCATTTAAAAACAAATATTTCATGCGCTAAATTATACTACATTCTTATTAAAATAGATATTACTAGATTCAAAACAAATTTAAAATTCTCAAGAAATACTCTCTATAAATTCGAATTAGCCCATCTCCAAAGGTCTTATGCCATCAATCCCCTTTGAGGACATTCTTCATATTCATTTATTCCACAAATCGATTTACAGAATAGCACATACATGCATACATTGGTACAAAAGGCTCACTCCAATAGCCATTTAGCAATTGCAATTGGCTTACATACCCTGCACTGGCAGCGATCAGGAGTATATTGGGTTCACATGGGTAACATATTCATCCCAATCAAAATTAATCACATAGCTATGCACGAAGACATTATGAAATTCTTAACAAAATAATTAATTTCCCATAGTTTTTTGTACTTTTTATTATCTTTAAGTTCCTTTGCCTTGCTCCAATGCTCATCCTAAGCGGCTATCTTGCAGTTATAGTTCTCTGGTCTGCGGTTCCTACCTTTTTGTGCGTTTATTTTGTGTGCGGGCTCCGAGAACACTCGTCAAAGTCAGCACCATTGGCATTGTTGTCGCTGCGTTGCTGCCGCTGCTACTGCTGCAGCGGATGCGAGATTGCATAATGCATGAGCGACGAGATCCTGACGAGTCGGCACATTGGCCTATGAATATTCAGCCCGGAACCGACACATGCACATCACTCTCACACACACACAGACAGCCAGAAACAGCAGGACGACAGAGGCAAACGGTTTGGTCAAGTGTTGACAATGGTGCCAATCGTCTCAACAAAAGCGGATGTCTTTATGAGCACTTTACCGAAGTCCCTGGTATGGCAATCTCCATCCAAGTTGATGCCAGCATTGTGGCCACAAAAGGAATGGCCTAAGGTCCCATTTCGAATCAAAGGAATCCCTGCGGGGCGACGTCAGTTGCAGCTCGCTGTGTTCCCGCCTCCTTCTTCCATTGTTTACACTTTAATTAGGTGCACAATGGCAATGGAATCTCGACACTTGTCGACCTCGCCTCTGATTCTTCCTCTCTCGAAAGAGTCGTCATCGTCGTCGTCTTTGTCGCCGTGCAAATGTCAGGTGTCCCTTTTGCTATCGGCGTCTGCCGTCAGTCATTAGTGTAATGAGGCAATGGATGTGACATTATCCAAAGTTCGTGTAAAGATGTTCGTTTAAGGAACAAAGAAAAGTTCGCTGAGCTTTTCTTTTAGCTAATTAAGATGGCACATTTTTGCAAGGCACACGGAAATTCATCTGGGCCTCTTTTTCATTTGTTTTTTTTTTTAATGAAGCTTGATTGAATTAGGATATCGAAAATTGGCTCTACTCTGCCGCACATGTGAACCTTAACCTTAGCGATTTTGGCACAATTTTTCATCAAAAGCTTATCCAATCGGCAGTGACCTTTACAGCCTGAACTGCCCCCTTAAACCTCAAACTCGAGCTAATCAAACATTCCATTAATTTTCAGTGGAGCAACATTTTAAAGGTCAAGTCGTTAGCATGACCGACTAACATGAATTGCTATTGAGAAAAAACCTAGGACTTTTTTGCTGTATAGTTTATAAGCCAACTACAAGTTAACGTTTTTTCGATGGCAAAACTTTAGCAAAACAAAAACCGAATAGATTTTTCGCATGTCGTGGGAAGACGAAGCGTCTGAATCTCATAAATCATACGGCGCCCATCATCAGTCAACGATACAATGGACGTGTCCTCCGAAAACGTGGGCAAGTGGAACAACGCCTGACACGGTGACGGGATGCAATGGATGGCTGTAAGAAATGTAAGCAGAGAGAGAGAGAGCCCAGGAGCTGCTCCTGGTAGCTACTGGTTCCTCTGCAGCTGTCTGTCATCGTCACGAGCAACAAGGTTAAATGCTGCGGAGCTGCCTCTAGGAGCGCGCTCCTCCAGTGAGTGTCAACGTCTTGTCCCCTGAATGTCAGTATGAAGCTGTCAAAGGAAATTAATTAAAGACCCTCGTGTTGCGTGAATGAGTGACGAGGAAAGAGCACGAGGAAACCATCGAATTGGGGCAGGGCAGTCAAATCTCATTAGGGTGTGCAAATAGCCTTTAGGCAACATGCTCGAATTGAGTTAAATATCTGGTCGGAGACTAATTTGCGGTTCATTGAATTTAATTTAGCCGTAATTGAGCTCGTGAATCTCTTGTGCAACAAAGGCAATTATCGATTTGCTTCAGCGCCGCTCTATTCATAGCTCAGTGGCGTTGAAACAATTTTCATAAAGCTCAGCGAAACCCGAAACCAAAACAATTTGCAGAGTTTGGAAACCCCATTAAATGTGAGAAACATGGAGGCGCTGCAGAGATCCTTCCCACTACCAGTTTCTGTGGCAAATCTTTTTGTTTTCGCTGACTTTCAAAGGCGGAACAAATTAATTGAACATGACCGGACCAAGACTTTCCACTGAAAACATAAATTAAGCAAAGTGCCTAGCCGGAAAGAAAATCCACCGAAAGCTCTCTCGCCTAATTAAAACGGGGCGGCAAGAAAAATGACTCGGGCCTGAACTCTGGCCGTATTAAGGAGGAAATCGGTTGAGCCGGCCCTTAAACAATGTCACAAACAGATTTTCGGTTTTGCCAGGACAAATCCAATGAAAGCTGTGTGCCCCAGAAATTGCGGATGGGCATTCTCTTAGATTGTTTTGACATTATAAAATTGACAGAAAGTGCTTGGAAAGGCTTCAAGTTTGACAAACTACAGATTCCATAATACATACATTTGTACATACATTGAAGCTTTATATATAAAAAAGAAATTAAATGAACTTCACATATGTTTACATAGTAGACATATTCCTGATGCCGGCTGATGCAGTGTTTGAGGAAGTTTACTTTTTAAAGTTCGACAAAATTTAACGCTTTGGACCAAACCACTTTCTCTAATTAACTGATGGGTTTAAATTTATTTAAAGAATTATGAGCTCTTCTTCATTACTCTTGTTTAAAGAATACTTAAAAATTGTTTTTTTCCTAAAGCTTTGTTTCTTTTTTCACATAACTTAAGTATCTTACAACTGGTCGTAATGAAGTTGCCATTTTAAAAACCTGATGATTGCGTCTATAAATTATACCCAAACTTTGTGTGGTTTTAATTTATCATATAGTAATTCAAGGTTCTGTGAGCAATAATGATGTATACAAAATATTGCGCTCATATTAGTTTCTTTTGCAATGTCGAACACCCAAAAATCACATCTAATTAGCGGTTTTTCGATGTGGCAGCGAAAACCACAAATGCCACATAACTCCACAATTCCAAAGGCCAGCACGTGCGAGAGATTTGGCCTTTTAGGGCAAATAATGACAGAGAATTACTAATTAGCAGAATGTGTGAATAAATTAATTGAAAATCAGCTGAGAACGTAGTAATGGGTTATATATATTCGCTCCTGCATTGTGCAATCCGACATTAAAGCGACAAATTAATGTATACAGAGAAGCCAAAAACGAATGTGTCAGTTTCGTTGTCATTGTGGGTAGAGGAGCGGAGAGAAGAGATGGGGTAAAGGCCTCGACACGTACAGGACCATAACTCACAGAGAAACAAGAGCCCATGAAACGAGCGCCAGTTCATAAATTATGGTACTACATGTCCACTTTCCGGCCAGAACGACTTTGACACTCGATTTGCAGTTAGCAGTAACAGGGTAAAAGCGACGTAACAGCAGCATCCGGGCGTAATTAATGGACATATCATGCTCGCGTTTTTTGTTTGCCATGAATTTGCGTGTTCATTGGGCTTTTGTCACGCTCAGCGTAATTGAGAAACAATTAAAGGAAAACCAAAATTCAAATGAGCCATCGAGTAATTAAATCAAAACCAAAATTCGAATAAGCTCTTAAGTAAACTCCACTAAAGCTTTTTGAGCCCTTTTAACGCTCTCATTTGTTCAACTTTGTCGACAGTGCACTGTATGGAGCGCAGAGCACACAAAACAGAGGACAGAGGACGTACATAAAACATACAAAACTCGAAAATGGCGAACACGACAACTACATTATGGATTATTTTGAAACATTTCAACTTGTTCGAACTCTTCACACGCTAGGGATGCCGGGTATTTCCGCTCACTGAGCACAAAACTTATACAGATACTGCCTCACGTACGTTTACAATTTTGGGTAAAGGACTTGCGGTCAAAATGAAATGATGCTGATGGGCTATTGGACTATAAAACGTAGCCAGCCAACTGTGAAAAAACAAGACTGAATGGGAGAACACAGGAGTAAACGAGGCACAAACTCAGGGTGGAGACAGCTTAAAGCCCATATCTAAAAAGTGTGCTACACAGCTTGAACGGATTAGGAAAAATCCTAAATGAATTATTCAAGACCCTTCAGACGCTGAAAATTGCTGTAACTTTATACATACTCGTACATGCAACATATTCGATATCAATTCGGGTATTTAGGTATATAAGTATTGATATTTAATACGGAATTGAATGTACAAATTATGAATTGATTTTGGAAAATATTGCCTCTGGCTTATTCAGTTAAATTCTGCGTACAAAATAATTCGATTATAATTAATGTTGCACCATCATTTATCCAATTCCATATTTTTTATTCACTCATAAACATTTGTATAATAAAACGTTCCTTCTCGTGCCATTTCACATTTAATGTATTATAGATAGCTCCATTTGCTTCTATTACAAAGAATGCAATAAACATATGAAACATTCACAAGGCTGCTGCCAAAAATTGTGTGCACCATTATTGACAGAAGTGATAAAAAAATATGTATAAAGGGCATGGAAAAAATGGTCGTGCAATTGGCGCCAATCCAAACAGCAAAATGGAAATGACAACTGACACTGGTGTCAACCTATTTTTCCGAACTTATTTTTGCTTCGTCTCTGCCTACTTCCTCAAACTGTTGGTGTTGCATTGGTGACCATAGTCAAGAGCAACGAAAAAAATAGGTTGGCTCCCATGAAGTTGGTGGGGCATTGGGTGATACAGGGTGCAATAGTTTTTTCAAATACAATTATTATACCTTAAATATATACATACCTGATTCGCACAATTCAACTAAATAAGTATTTCTTATGACTTTATTTAAATAATTCGAGCCCCTTTAAAGAAACAAGTCTTGCGAACCCAACCAATAACCATGTCACTGTAGCACCCTGTCCCAAGTTCAGTGACGAGGCTTCTCCTTCTTATATATTTTTTGTTTTCGCTTTCGTTTTATGTCACTTTCTTGATAATCAATTCTCTGTTGTTTTTTTTTATTTGTAGCAAAAAGAGAAAAGAAGAAACTGAAAGTTGATGTTGCAAAATATTGTCAAAGCAATTGCCCCCAGGGGTATTCGCCTCCGCCTTCCGAAGAGTTGGCAAAAAAGTTTTCAATTGCAAAAAAGTATATTATATGCGTCGTGGCGTTCGACTCGATTGGTCTTCATTTGTCTATTTGTAATATAAAAAACATTTCCATGAGCTGTGAAGAGTTCGCTGGTAGGCATTGCTTCAGCAGCTCTCCAGAAAATGACACACATTTCGGCTGCTCATAATTGCATGCAAATGAAATGCGCTTTGCCAGCATTCTGCGGTCTTTCACTGTCTGGCTTTCCGCACACTTTAACCGTCGAAAAAGGTGGGCACACAAACAGCTGTGGGACGTGACACCGGCAGCGCAGTGAGCACACACGGTTCTGCCATCTTTCTTTTTCATCCGGAAAATGTGTGTGCTACAGCTGCCACAATTATGGGCATTATCATGCCCCACAGTGGTGCTGTTGCTGTTGCTGTTTCTGGCGCTGGGACTGCGCCTTGGGTGGGTTGGCTGCCCTCAAAAGTATGCTCATCATTTAACCTACCTGCAGTATGACGAGCAAACCTGAAATGCCACTAAAAACTTTTTTCATTCGTCCCTTTGTCGCGGCGCAGGCAACCGCACTCCAAGAGTGTCCTTCATCATGTGCTCCTCTAGTTGTTATGCATACCTCGTGCTTGTACATGGGTACTTGGGCACAGAATACAGAATTCGTATTGACTTAAACCATACTCACAAGGCAGTTGTAAGGGAAAAGAGGTCGTTGCTGGAGCAGTACACATATTTCGATCTGGCAATGCATTGCCATTTCTTTTCTTCATATTTTCTTCAGAATAAATCTACGTAACGGGTATTTTCTAGTCGCAATGTACGACGTTTGCCTCCTACTTTGTATTTTCTCTTTTTTTGTAAAAGTAAAACGTTGTTGAGTTCATTAAAAATTTGACTAAGTGCGTTGTCATCATCATCATGGCATGGCAAAGCCGGCGAGGGCGGGCAGGCATCAACTCTTGTGGGCATGATTCTGGGCATGACTCTGGCTCCTCATAACCGTCAGAGCGACTATGAGGCTATACATATGTGTGATGATACTTGGCTTCCTGCACGTCCTTGATGTCTTGATGTCCTGATGTCCCCATGTCTCGGTGTCCCGGTGTCCTGCGTGGGTGAAGGCATGAGTTTGTTGGGGGCACAGTAGCCGTGTGCGGTAGGCGCACTTGAACTTTGTCGTTCTGTTTCTATTTCGTGTGTGTGCGTATGCGGAAAATGGTTTGGTTTTTTTTGTTTCGGGTTTTGCCCACTGAAATTGGATTTTCTTGCTAAACGCACACAGAATGTCTGAACGGGGATTATGCCCAGATGATAGTCCCCCATAGTCTGTTTGTGCCACATGAAATATTCAGGCTGCATATGGCTGGGGCAGAGAGCAATTAAGTCGGCATCCTGGGACGTACTGTATTAGTCTCGAGATTTGAATGCAATGGATGGGAGTGTCGATTTCGAATTGATTTATCATCAGAAATTTATTTATGTATCAAGAATGCGGCTCGAAGCGAGTTGTAAATTCGAACAGTTCTTTTTCCAAATTTATGCATATTGTATAGGAAGTTATTAAATAATAAAAAACTAATAATAAATAAATATTTGTATGGCTGCACCGCTCATAGATCGATGCACATTTTTGTTCCTTTTTCTCGAGTTTACTGTATTATATACAGGGATCCAGGGTCGGTTCCTGTTCATGAACACCAATAAGTGTTCTTCATCAAATCTATGGATCAATAACAAATATTTTGTGATTGTAATACAAAATTTAAAATTGTCATTCAAACACACTACACTTTTCTCTTCTGGAAAATGTTCCCATAAACTAGAAACATTTTTAACCATTACCATTACTAAATGGTTTGATTAGATGGCAGCTCAAAATATAATTAACTTCTGAGTAATATTCTGATCGAAACTTCTGGGTCTTCTATAAAGGGATTTCTCAACCTTTAACAAAAGAACATATATAAAATTACTCATAAATACTACACACATGAAACACAAATCTCGACAGACATCAGAGGCATGATTAATGCTATTCCCAAACATTCCGAACAGTGTCGGAACTCTTGCAGTTCTCTTCCACAGAGATGCCTCTTTACAAAAGTAAGAACGGGAAAAAAACCGCTCCTTCTCTCTGTTGTGAATATGCGGCACAAAAGGGAATCCGAGGAAAACTCAATGGATTCCCTTGTGGTAAAATCAATAGATAAAGGAAAGGCCAACGGTAACAGCTGTTCCGGAAAAGCGGGCGGCGCCAAAATGTAAACATGGCAGAGAAAAGCAGCCGAGGAGAGCGACTAAAAATAGGACACCAAAGAGCGCCACATAGAAGAGAGACTAAGCGAGAGAGAGGAAGCGAAAGAGATTCTAACAATTCTCGCTTTCAGGCGCTATTTCCACAATTTTCAGTCATTCGCAGCTCTTCAACGTCGGCGGTTCGTGGCTCGGAAAACGCGGAAGACCCCCGACTCGGGACCCACACACACTCACACCCGAACACACGTACACACACATACACACAAAGGCGGTGACAGTGTGCTCCATATGTGTAATCAAAAAGCGTTCGGAGCCCCGCACTAAGAGCAAAGCGTTTATATATAGAAAATTTCCTACGCACAGCTGAGGAAAACTAAAATACGAAAATAAATTACGAGAATCACATTCACGTCCACTTTGGCCGACCCGAAATGAAAAGTTACATTTTCCTTTGTGGTGTTTACGTGGCCAGCGAGTGTACGCAATAATCACGGTTATTGTTATTATTATTTTCAGTACGCATACGCCCAGCGTGTCGTTGGTCGTTCGGTTTGTGGTGAATGTAAAGAGTGAGAAGAAAAAAGAAAAGCAAGAAAGAAAGAAAATCCCATCGCTGCTGGCGTCGCTGTCGGCGCTGCGACTCCACCCAAAATTGTATATCAATTTTGAGGGGTTCTCCCGGTGCGGTGCGGTTAGCACCCCGTCGATGCCATAGTGTCCAGTTCTATATACATATATCCAATCCCAGCGAGAATCGTCGTAGCGAAACAACAAGGAAAATGCGAGAAAAATGTTTGGTTTATGCGAAAAGTTGATGACACATTTTGCTGTCATTTTGACCGCATTTCTCGTCTCCCAGCCGCTGTTGTTGTTGCTGATTTGCGGGCCGCCAGCGACGACGCCGCATGGCGGCGGTTCCACCTTATCCTCGTCCATCTTGGTGCAGGCCTCAGCAGCGGATGAAGCGTAAGTTTCCCCCTTAAAACCTACTCGAACGCGTGGTTCGACACGCATACCCGCACGTATCCCTTGTAGGGGGCTTTTGAAAACAAGTCAATTATGGGGCGTTTTTCCATCATCATCGTCTTTGTCGCTGATGTTACTCGCTTCCCCCCTACTCGGGCCCTGCTCCTGCCGCTCCCTGTGGCCATCTTCGTCTCGTTTTCGATGTCGCTCGTTAATTTTTCGTACATTTTATGCTAATTTTGTTTGGCAGCCGCCAGCTCCCTCTGGCATTTTCTTTACAGAAATTCCCTGTAGGCATTAAGTGGGCTTATTGGGCTGTGGGTGCCCTGTGGGGATCGCATAATATTTTCTTATCTTCGCAGATTATTTTCTCATCAATTCCCAATAATGTTGTATCTTAAGACTTTGAGTAATTTTACACACATTGAACAACAACCGACTAGATGCTAGATGCATTTTACGGTTCTCTCAACCGACTTTAATCGACATAGAACCCGCACATTTCATTCTGTCTATGTAATTCATGCCAATTGGATTTCACTTCAAACGAAAATCAAATTATTTTGGGCAGACTACATTGAAATTAGTCCATTAAAATTAGCATTCACTTCATGACCACTGACTTTATTGGATTTGGTATTAAATATGTTGCTTGCTTAGTTAAGCATTCAATTTGTGTGCGGATAGCATTCAGTTTGAGTAGATATTGCTTTAAATTGAGTCATCCATAAATGTATCCTATGTGTATCGCCACATTGTGCAAAAGGCTTTGAAATATCTCTGAAACATTCTCTATCTATACTTGTGGTAAACAAAAACTCAGTTATTTATTCTTTGAATAAAATGGGTCAGAACAATAGGCAATGGAAACTGAAATCCTTTTGTTGGAGCATTTCCCCGCTGGCTTTTGATTTTATTTTAGCTTTATATTTATTTGAAATGCAGCACACGCCAAAAATTGTTAGTGCATACATCTTTTTAGGAATTTCCTTTCTTAGCTCAATGAGATTGGAATCAAATAAACCGAGATAAAAACCCGTAATCCATTTAAATAACCGTCACCAAAGCCTTATGTAAAAGTCTTCATGTGCTTCATGGCTGCAATTTGATGGAAAATCCTCACAAACCCCAAATAAATATTTAATCACATCTTGAGTTTATGACTTTTCAGTTTTATGACCACTAGATTTCCCCCGAGGTATTTCAAGAGTCGAACCTCAAGCACGTTCTGTCGGTCATTTCGCATTGCGTGCTTAAGCATTTTGTCTTTTGTTTCGAGCGTTTTTTCTCCTTTTCATTCTGCGTGCATGTGTGCGTCAGCATTTTGTCTACCTTTACTCATTCCCGCCGTCTCACTTTTGGTCTCCGAGATGGTTGCTTTGGGGGTCGAGACGCTTCGCATTTTGTTTTGGGCCCCAACTTTTCATAAAGTCACATAAAGAAATTATTTGTCTGACATGGGGAACGACGCAGACATGTAGAATGGTAGAACCAGCGACGCCTATTTACGCCTAATGAATACTTTATTGGACATTTGTTGGGACCGCTAAACATCATGCCCAAAGTTGTGCAATTAATTTAAGTAACCAGACGGTGGACATTTTTGTATTTGTTTGTTTGCCTCCATTGAAAATGTTTGTGTTGCGAGTTAGTGAGCAAACAAGCAGATAATCATAATTTTAATTAGATAAAGGGTTCATAAGTTTATTCCCAAATAATATCTGAATATAATATATATTTTGTATACTGATTTCAAAGCCAAGCTATGACAATTAATGGGAAGAAGACTATTTTCTTATCATGAAATATTTAATACACATTTTTTCACTATATTTCATGTGCAAATCAATATTTCCTGTAAATATATTTTGTTGAAAAACTTCGAATGGGAACAGAGGTTTGTTTTACAGTAGAATCTCACATTCTACTGGACACACAACTATCAAAATTGTTGTTAATGAAATGTACCTTAAACATTCCTAAACAGTTTTAGACTTTCAATTTTTTGTCACATGTTTTTTGTGTCGAAGATATTCAAATTAATCGATTATTAATAGGCACTGAATTCGCACTCATTTATGATATCATTTATATTTTAGTTTCAAATATTTAGTCATATTTTATATGGAAGATTGTTTTAGTAATACTTGCATCAGAGTACAAACGTCAGAGAATCACACTCATACAAAATTATTGAGCAAACATTCAGCGAAATTATAAATAAATGTTCAGTTAATATCTTTTATATCGAATATACAAAAATTTGTATTAATACAAATTTCCTTAGATCTAAGTGGAAAAGAAAACAAAAAAGCAAAGATGGGTAAAAAAAAACTATGCGACTGACTCATAAAACTGTCGCAAGGCCACTCAATTTCGAATTAAGTAAAAGTCCAATTAGTAGTCTACATCAAAGGGAAATGAAAATGAAATGTTTTTGACCAAATTAGCGGTACTAAATAGCCACACAATGTTGGCCTGGAGAGGGAGCGCAAAGCCAAAAGACTTTTAATGTTCCCATTACACAGAATATTTAATAGAGAGGCGGGACTCTTGCCGCAATGCCAGGCATTAATAGAATATGGCCATTTGTACGCCAGGGAGCAGCAAAAAAAATCAATTTAAAATGTAAAACAATGTTGAAAATGTGTTTGGCAAAGCCGCAACAGGAAAATGCTCACCCGCCTACAATATATATTCATCAGCAGTGATATCTCTTTAGGAGGAAAACTAAAATGAAAATCGCCCCCCCCCCAGTGGGTTCTTCTTGGCATTGAATTCCTATTTTTTCAACTCGAACACGACAAATTTAAATTAATCTCCATCTAAAAGTACTTAATATTGTTAGAGGAATATTTAGAAATTCGTGGGAATAGTCTGTTGACCGCTGTCGTACTTCTATTTGGCTCCTAGGCGAACCGGGACTGAATTATAGCTTCAACTCATCCTTGTTGTTGTTGTTGACAGGCACTGATAACAAGAGCCATCTAAAACAATGACAAACAAGATATGAGTACGAGTACGGTCAAGCTCAAAGCGATGTTGCCAAATTAATTGAACAATTCCAGGACGCAATAAAACCCAGAGAGGTATCATCCATTTTCCACTAGAAACAGACGCCACAAACAAATGCCAGACCAGACCATACGCCGGGGCTGTCCCGTTTTCGAGGGTGCGTGTGTGCATGTGCGGTGCGGAATAACTGTGTCAAAGGCAACGGTCGCGTCGGCGACAGAAGTGAAATGAAAATGGCCGAAGCAGCGCCGCCGGCAGCGTTGGCACCATCAATGCCCCAACAAAGAGCGCACCCCCCGCCGCCATACAAATTGGGGAGTAAGAGAAAAATCGCATAGTGCAGTCATGCGCAGGCCACCACAATCCATCAAATGTTTATAATAATTGCTGAACTTACACTTGAAGAGTGGGTTAGGCTAATGTGATCAGCGAATGCGCTGCAAAGGTTAACTATTTTTAGTCACGAATTGACTTCCATTCGAAAGTAATGGCAATCCGTGATACTCAGAAAACTGCTGATTGAATTAGAGGAAAATTTTGATTTTAATATAATTAAAGGTTGGAAATTTGATAATCTATTTTAATGGTCAAGCTGCTATGCAAAATAATTGAGCTATAAGGAAAGATAATGATAAATGATAATATTTTAAATTAATTAATGATTTCAAACGTGCAAATACAGTGTTTAAAAACGTCAAAGATACCTGTTAAACACACGCCTCTGATTATTGTAATTAACTCCAACACCTAGAAAGCGCACAAGCATTTCTGAGTAATTAATTAATTGTTTTCTTTTTGGTTACCCTAAGTTATGGAATTTTAGCTAAAGAATCTTAGCACCATAGTTTAAGAGACAGAAAGAGATAATGTGTGTTGTTGCTGGTAAGAGAAAATAAAGAGAATGCAAAGAGAAAGAGAAAAAGTGCGCGCGCAGGCACTTGTTGATTTCTCATCACAGACACACACACAGACGTACACCATGCACAGCTGATTGTGGTGGGAACGCTGGCGTCGCTGCTCAGGGTGCGTCTCTTTTTGAGAACACACCTTCTTGCTTGTCCCACAAACATCTTGCCGCTCCCACACGCTTCCTCCCTCGCCTGACGAACCGCTGACAAACGTGTGAGCTAATTGAATTAGTGGAGGAGCTCGGACAGGTGGTTGACATTTTTGCGACTTTTTGTGTGGACAGTGTAGAGTGGCCAGATTTCTAAATCGTTTTCCTCTCGTTTCGTTGCAGCGTGGGCAAATGGGCCACAAAGTTTGGGGATGAGCTGTTTCTGCTGGCGCAGAAAATCACCAAATCGCAGGAGATCAAGGAGAAGTACAAGGAGTACAATGCCCGTGTAGAGCTGAAGAATGGCACCGAGCTGATCCAGTCAATTACGGCCAATGTGGGCAAGATGCTGGCACGAAAAATGGACGCAGTGCGCTGCATACAGGAGAAAGCGGAGAGCGTCTATGAGAACTTCGAGTTCAATCTCACCTATGCGGAGGCTAACTACACCTACTTCTCCAGCAAGTACTCGACGTTCAACGGGAACAGTTCCGAGGAGCTGGAGCCGAATGAGGCCGAGTTTGCGTGGATGTACCGCGAGATGGAGCTCAATCCGGACACGCACTTCTACAACACGCCCGTGGACACGGAGCACAGTTCGGTGCATGTGCCCTCCAACGTGTGGGATCGCTCGAAGCGTGTTCTAAAGACCATCATGTGGTCAGAGCAGCTGGACGAGGTCTTTCGGCAGAACTATCAATCGGATCCGGCACTCTCCTGGCAGTACTTTGGCTCCGACACGGGCATACTGCGTCACTATCCCGCCTCTCAATGGACAGATCCGCACCCCAATCGCCTGGACGCCGACACCTACGACTGTCGCAAGCGATCCTGGTACATTGAGACGGCTACGTGCTCGAAGGACATTGTCATCCTACTGGACCACTCCGGCTCGATGACGGGCTTCCGAAATCACGTGGCCAAGTTCACCATACGCAGCATCCTTGACACATTCTCCAACAATGATTTCTTTACGATCTTCAACTACTCCGCCGGCGTTGATGATATCATACCCTGCTTCAATGGCGCCCTTGTACAGGCCACGCCCGAGAACATTGAGGTGTTCAACGAAGCCATTGCCAATCTACCGGACCCGGAGGGCTATGCGAATCTCACACTCGCCTACGAGAAGGCCTTCCAGCTGCTGCACACCTACTACGAGAAGCGGCACTGCAGCGCGAACTCCACCTGCAATCAGGCCATAATGCTGGTCACCGACGGCGTGGCCGGCAACACCACCGAAGTTTTCCAGAAGTACAACTGGGGGAACGGCGAGAATGGCACCTCCCACATGAACGTGCGAATATTCACGTACCTTCTGGGCAAGGAAGTGACGAAGGTGCGCGAGATACAGTGGATGGCTTGCCTGAATCGTGGCTACTACTCGCATGTTCAGTCGCTGGACGAGGTGCACGAGGAGGTGCTCAAATACGTCGATGTCATAGCTACGCCCTTGGTGCTGCAAAATGAACAGCATCCGCCCACCTGGACACACGCCTTTACAGACAAAACGGTGAGCAGACAGACAGACATTCTTTTCCCCTAAATAAATTGTAACAATCTCTGCTTTAGTATGATCCAAAGACCTCGGATGATCGACGGCCCCGCCTCATGATAGCGGTGGGAGTGCCCGCCTTTGACCGCTTCTATCGCCACGAGAACAGCACCAATCGAAGGGCACGTCTGTTGGGTGTGGCGGGTACAGATGTGCCCGTGGAGGACATAGACAAGCTGACGCTACCCTACAAGGTGAGTCCTCGAGCAGTGCAAATCGAACGTAAGCTAATGCTGCCCCCGATCCTTTTTAGCTTGGCGTCAACGGGTACTCGTTTGTAGTGTCCAACAATGGATATGTTCTGCTGCATCCCGATCTGCGGCCCCTTGGGGTGAGTATAAGGCAAACCAACTACTCACAGTGCTGGCTGTAATATCTCTTCTCTGCACCTTGCAGACGAATGGCAAAATGAATCCCAACTACAACAGCATCGACTTCACCGAGGTGGAACATCTCTTCGAGGATCAGAGTCCACGCGAGCCGGGTGAATCGATTCTGAAGATACGCAGCGCTATGGTGCGCCATGAGGCCAAGGAGTTCAAGGACATCTCGGTGAAATTCCACTACGACAAGATGCGACGCGTGTCGGAAGAGATGCAGGACTACTTCTTTGCCCCGCTGCCCAATACACCGTTTACATTGGGCATTGTGATGCCCAGCGAGTATGGCAAGACGTGGATCAAGGTCGGCGAAGAGGTGCTCAAGAACATACACATGAAGGTCAATATATCGGACTTTTTCATCGGGGAGAATTGGAAAGTTCATCCAGACTGGTGGGTAGAGCCATTTCCCATTCAAAGTACTCCTTAAATATATGCTCCCCCCCTTAGGGTCTACTGCAAGTATCACTATCTGGAGGGCCATGAGTTCAAGACACCCGAGGCGGAGTTGCGAGAGTTTCTGGGCAAGATGGTCAAGGGCAAGTGGAAGTGGGCGGAGCAATATGCCGAGGACGAGTCCGACTGGGATGACAAAGATGATTGTAAGTATTCCTTTCACCCAACTCAATCCCCAATCCTCATCTATGCCCATCCCCAGTGAACTGCGGCCGCAAGACCCTCGGCGATGATGCCTACTACTGCAACAAGGAGCTGGTGCATCTTCTCATCTTCGACGCCAAGGTGACAAACTCCAGCTATGGCGAGTGGAAGTTTGAGAGCGAGGAGGAGCGCCAGCTAATCACTCGCTTCGGTGCCACTCTGCGTTTCGTGGCCACAATGAGCGGTCTGACCCGCTGGCAATTCATCTTTGGAGAGGTGGAGGTGGACACCGATCGGGAGTTCGGCGACTATCATACAACAGCCATCGATGAGACCTGGTACAAGAGCGCAATTCTGCAGCATCACGAGGATCGCACGGAGAGCTTCGTTTACTCCGTGAAGCACTACAACGATCCAATGGAGGACAGCGACCTCAAGGTGACCGCCTCGCATGCCATCTTCCCGCGCGATGGTGGCAAGGAGGCGCCCGCGTGCGTCGTTGGCTTTCAGTTCTCCCACGCTCGCATGTGGGAGCGATTCTTCAGCATCACCGCTGTGGATAACGTGAGCCCGAGGCAAGCAATGAGATCGGTCCAACATTATAATCTTCTCTTTTCATAGTGCAACCATTGCCTGCCCATCTGCACCGATGACGATGTGGATTGTGTGGTCATCGACAATAACGCATACATTGTGATTGGCCAGAATATGAACACCACAGGAAAGTTCTTTGGCGAGTTTCATGGTGATGTTATGGCTGCCATGGTGGAGAAGGGCATTTTCCAGGCCATCGAGGTGTACGACTACCAGGTGCAGTGCAAGGAGGAGCCAAAGACAAACAGCGATGGACACAGCCTGCTGCATGTATGTCGTAGAAGATTTCTCCTTGCGGTATTTGCTTCACAATTCCTTTTCTTTTCGTTTCTTTTCTTTTTAGCCCCTGCGCCTGCTGAGTCTGGGCTGGAAGTGGCTGGTGGCACGGCTCTTCTTTCAGTACCAGAGAATCCAATGGTGGGTGGATGGAGCGCCCTGTAAGTGATAAATTAGTTAGATTTTCTTTGCCTTCACAATAGAAAATGTATTAATTTTTAGTCATGGAATATACGGACGATATTGAGGACGAATACGTGGCCGTGGGGGAGAGTAATTCAGGCGGAGCTGCCAAGCCGAAAGAAGATAGCGATGATGACGATGCGCTGTTCCAGGAACCCGAACCGGATCCCATCTATCATCCCTGCGACATGCGTTCCACGCTCTACGCCCTCCAGCCCGCTGCCCTGATAGGCATCAATGACTTTGTCGAGGTCCCATCAACGCGTCCGTTTCTGGTCAAGAAAATACCCAACTCCAATCTGCTGCTGGTCGTGGTCAATGTCCTGATGCCGTCACGTAGTGTGCGGCTCACAACCGAGCCGCAGCCAATATTGGAATACAGCAAGGAGTTTCCCTGCTACAAGCTCAATATGAGCTTCTACGAGCGGCGACGCATCGAAGAGTGTTACACAGAACACGAGAATGTGAGTGCATAGTTGTAGTACTCATTACCTTTTTAAACTCTAATCTGTGCCTCATCCTTAGGAGGAACTGTACACCTATTGCGGCAATGCCTCGCGGCTGGTTCTGACGCTCCAGCTGCTGCCGCTGACCATAATTTTGATGTTTTACTTGACGCGCTGCTTTATGCGTTAAATTATATATACAACTATATACAATTCTGTATATGTACCATAAGATTTGTTGATTATAATTACATATACGAGAATATTATTTTTTGTTTCCTATAGATTATAAACTATTCTGTAGTCAAATTCTAGTCGAATGTTTAACAAGCAAAACCAATCCAAAACTGGCACAATCTTTGGAACTAAACCACTTTTAGCGAGAGCAATTTCAACTTTTAGACTTACAAACTACGCCAAAGATTATGAAACTGGTCTTACTTTATAGATATATATTGATGGAAAAATGCTGGAAGTGCATAAAGCATAAAGAAATTAATTTAAAACCAAAAGAAGACCCAAGACCGTCAGTTTCATAGAATGTTAGAAGGTTAAGTTTTTATATAAATAACGCCTCTAGCTAAAGACCCCACGTTTCATTGACTATTTTGATAGTTTATTATGGTACAACCTATGCCAAATATTAACAAAAGAAAACCAAAACAAACGAGAAGGAAAACCAATTATGTAAGCAAAACGAAAATAATTCTAACGACAATTATTTTTGTAATTTTATAAAACTTAGTTGATTTTTATAAAGATACAAATTTATGAAAATGCATAATATTACAAGTGGAAAAAACCAAAAAAAAAAAAAAAAGAAAGAGAATGCACACGAGAGCCATAAACACTCACACTTGTTAAGAATATTATAAATATTTCGTCCCCTTTTGTCCCAACCGAAGAAAGAAGAAGTCTTGAGGAAATTTATTAGCTTTTCTGTATACAATCAAAATGGATTTATACACAATTAAATACGAGTATACACAAATGGGCTATAACCAATTACAAATTATATGAACTATGGTTTAAGTGTTTACATGGCAGCAAAAACTATGTTTTTCCCCAGTTTTTTTGTACTGTTCAATTGTGTATCGTATTGTGTACTTTTATTAAATGTAACGAACAGAGTTAACAGTGAGAGCGCGCACACACAGATTGATAGCACCCCGAATAGGACCACCTGCAGAGTACGAGTATGCAATACTTGTTCCCCAATCCAATCATTCAATGATAAGTTTGTTCATTGTTCTTTTGTCTGGCTTTAAACTTTGTCAAGCAGCAGCAGTTACATACACACAAAGACAGAGAGGCGAAACGAAATGAATACCAAAAACCTAATTGCCTTTGTATCGTATTTCGAATGTGGAAACATTTCATGAACTTTATGAATTTATGCATAGAAAACTGAAAAAAAAAAACAAAATCCCGTAGTCGAATGTTAAACGAAAAAAAGTAACAAACTAAATTAGGAATTATTTTCAAGGAAATGAAATCAAAAAGGGGGACGCGTCCTCGAAGCGTAGAAGAAAGGATACATTGAAAAAGTAAACAGTTAACTATTAAATGTAATTTTTTAAACAAACCAAATTACTAATACAATATTTATTTTTTGGAGTGTTTAAACGTTGTAAAATGTATAAAATTATTACGAAACTAATTCTATTTATAATGGTATACGTGGAAAACAAAAACATATTGTAATACGAGTATTCATCTCTATTCTCTTTGAGTTTATCGCTCTTCTTAATCACTAAACTTTTCAAATTCGACACGTATACACATTGTACAAGAAAATGTCCACTGAAACTGAAAATGATAAAAACAATTTTAAATTTCCTTAGCAATATAAATGCATAGAGACGTTCGTGCGAAATTCACGAACTTTTGATGTTTAAAACAAAAAGCGGTTTAAAACTGACAACAAAAAAAAGATGTACACAAAAACCATGAAAAATATTGAAGGAAAAAGAACATACAACTAATAAGTAAATAAAAAAGACCAATAAATGTTTAAATATTGAAATGGGACGTTGCTCTTCCTGCACTGTGTTTTGAAATTCAAAGTAATACTGCACCATCGCTGTATCTTAGCCAACCGTCTAGGCCTTAGCCTCACTGGAGGCCAGCACAGACTTGAAGTAGTCGCTGTCCAGTTGCTTTATATCCTGCGTAAACTGTGTTACCAGCTGGGTGAGGTCCTCCACATTTATTTC
This sequence comes from Drosophila guanche, assembly GCF_900245975.1. NCBI lineage: Eukaryota > Metazoa > Arthropoda > Insecta > Diptera > Drosophilidae > Drosophila > Drosophila guanche. The sequence continues at coordinate 7,317,951 of NW_022995748.1, forward strand.
CGTATTGTTGCCAGCCGTCGAGAGCTGCTGTATGGCAACCTGAATCTTCTCGAGCAATGCCTTATCCTCCTTGTTCTGTTTGTCGGCATGCTCGTCCTCAAATTCATTGTATATCTGCTCGGCATTCTGCACCACATCCTCGGGGAAGTTTGCCAGTCGAGCCACCTGAATACCGAAGCTCTTCTCCATCACACCAGGACGCACCTGATATAGCAGCGTAAAGTTTTCGGCGTCGGCCACTGCCGCCATGTGACAGTTTTTCACTGTCTGCAGAGTCTCGGCCAGCTTGGTAATCTCATGGAAGTGGGTGGCAAAGAGCGTGAAGCATTTGGTTTCCTTGGCCAAATGCTCGGCAATTGACCAGGCTATGCCGCAACCCTCATAGGTGGATGTGCCGCGTCCCAACTCGTCGATAATGACCAAGGATTTGTCCGTTGCAGTCTGAGAAGAAAGAAAATCCATCAACATCTTATAAAGATCCACTGCTCCTCTACTTACCCTTATAATACCAGAAGTCTCAATCATCTCCACCATGAAAGTACTTAATCCCTTTATAATATTATCGCTGGCACCCACACGACCCAGAATCGAGTCCACCATGCTGATGGTGGCCATGCTGCAAGGCACAAAGGCACCAACATGGGCCATCAGCACGGCAGTTCCAACGGATCGAATGTATGTGCTCTTGCCGCCCATGTTGGGGCCTGTGATGATGAACATGTTGCAATTATCTAAATGAAGCAGAAGAGAGATGCATTCAAACGTTTCCCTATATTAGTATAAATGATTGCATCTTACCCTTTTGAAAGTCCACACTGTTGACTATGAAGCTAACATTTTCCTGCAGCTCCAGGCAGGGATGTCGCACATCGTTGAGAACCAGCTGGCCAGCTCCTTCTGCTAGCATTTTGGGACGGACATAGGGAGTGGGAGCACTGCGGGCGGCGATAGCAAAGCTGACCAAACAGTCCAGCTGGGCCAGCTCGTTGTTGAGAGAGGTCAAGGGTGCAGCATACCCAACAGCCACCTGTATGATCTCCTCAACGATGGATTGCTGCTGCTCCTCGTACCGACTGTGGCAGCTGGCAAACTCTTCGGCATAGCTCTCCAGCTTGTCGGAGGTAAAGCGCACGCCGCCCTTTATCACATCTACGATGCGATAATTCTTATTCTTGCGTAGAACAGAGTCATCCTTCAGGGTGATGCGGAAATGGTAGCCCAACTTGGCCACATTCTCCAACTTGACCTGCTGCTTGCCGTCCAGATCAAGTTCATCGTTGCACTTTGACTGCAGGCGCTGCATTTTCTCGTACAACTCGTTCATGGTCTGCTGGACTTCCATAAGGCGGCTGTCAAAGGAGGATTTTACCAGGTACTCTCCCCTTTCGATTGCCTCAAAGTCAACCACTTGCTCGACCATCTGCTTGAGCCCCGTGAGATCCTCTAGAAAACCTTTGAAGGGCGAGCAAATCACACTCTCGACCGTCGAGTTCTCTAGTCCAAGCAGAACCTGCACAATTTTGGGTGTTCTCAATATGACCTGATAGATGCGAAACAGATCCTGCAACGTGGCCTTGCGACGCATCAGTTTCTTGGTCAGCATCAGAATGTCTGGAATGCGCTTTAGATAATCCAAGCTGAGGGTCTCGAGTGTATCTGACGACTCCAGCAGACACTCGACAATGTTGTGACGGTCGTTTAGGATCTCCTGGCTGCGCAGTGGTTGCTTCACCCACTTGCCCATTAGTCGGTGACCCTGTGGTGTTCTACACTGATCCAGAACACCCAAAATGCTCTGCCAGCGGTACGAGGGCATGGACGGATGAGTACCCGGCTTGGGTATAATGTTTAAAGCGCTCACAGCAGCCGAATCTAAATGGACAAATCTGGAATAAAAGTGAATGTTAATGAAAGTGGACAGCGAACTCTTGTAATAAACTCACCGCTTTAGATCTAGTTGCTTGATTTCGTAGTGTCCCAGGTTGCCAGCATCGTTGACCAAGTCCAAGTACTTTATGGCCACCTTGAGGGATTCAGAGGCCAGCTGCATTTGCAGCTCCTTTAGCCCGGTGGCATCCTCTTGCTGGCCTTTGGCGAATCGCAACAAACGATTCAGGTCCTGCAAGAGATCGTTGGCGCTGCTCTTTTTCGGCACAGTGATCATCACTCCGTTCCGCTCCAACAGAGCTTTGACGGGTACATATTCCCCTTCCACTGAGGGCAGTAGGCACTCTTTCGGTCCCAAGAGCACAACAGTTGCCTCCAGCTCCGTGAAGAAGTCGTCGTCGAGAAACTCGAGCAATTGGAACTGGCAATCATTTTGCTCCACACTAGCCACGCCCACGCGTCGCTGGGTTCCACCTTCGAGTTTGACCTGAAGCGAGATCATGTTGTTGCCCACCAAGACCTCCTTGTTGGCAAACAAGATGTCCTCGAATTGCAGCAGGTTTCCCGGCGACCCGCGGTACTCCAGTTGCCATTCATTACGCTTGATGTAGACCTCAACGCGCAAGTTCTTCACCAGGAGCAGCTCGCGCACTGCCAACTCAAAGTTACTCTTGGACAGGGACACGAACTGCAGGGTCTCCTTGTCGTCGGGCAGCAGGGCACCTATAAACGCGGTCGACTTGTAGACAATCTTGGACACCAGCTCGCAGTCATCGCTGCCATGGACCGTATAGCAGTCAGAATGATCGAAAAAGCGAACTGTGGTTCTGGGTTTCTGTGAAACACAAGCTAGAATGGTTGTCCTCTTGGATCGGGCAGAGACTTACCTCGCCAAGCTTGGCATGGTACTTGATGAAATTTCGGCGTGCATTTGTGTCTATTCAAAAAAAAATGTTTCTCAGTTGCGTTTTAATGTTAACGGATTTCTGCTTACCCATGTGCAGCGTTGGCTCCCGCCGGCTTTCAGTGGCTTTGGCTTGCATGGCTTTTAAATTTTATAGTTTATGTTTTAAACAATTGACAATATTTCGCGCCTGTTTTTTACTAAAATGCGAATATCAGCTGTTCGCTATCGCAAATAACGCTGCTATGCGATATTCGGTACGAGTAGTGGGCTGTTAAGCGCAAGCTGTTACTTAACACAGTGCTGTTAAGTTCCATTAAAATGTTTAAATTCGTTTTTTTTTATTATTATTAAAGTTCATGCAAAAATACTGGCTATTTAAACATAATAAACTTGGCACCTAAACAGTTATCAGTCTAATATTGAATTGCAGCTGCAAAGCCGTCCGCTTACAGCGCTTTGTCCGCCTTTTCCGACTTCTCCGCGTCCTTTTTCTGCTGGACAATGTCCCAGGCGCCTCCAATGCCTGCCGACTTCGAGCACAGGTCCAGACTAATGAGGGCGCCCACCTCCGTAGTCGCTGCTCGGAGGCACGTGCCCTTAGCCATATTGTATACGGGACTGTTGGAGTTGCGCGTGTGGCGCCACTGCTGGTCTCCCAGCATCTCGTGGCATTTATTGACGACCACCTGGGCATCGCCCGAGGCCTCCAGGCACAGCAGCTTGTCCAGTATGATCTCCGACTTTTCTGTCTCATACCACAGTTGGTTGGGCGTGCGTCGACAGGGCTGGAGCTGCAGGGAGCTGCCCTTCTTCCAGAATCCCTTCACCTTGGGTGCCACCACGGACGCGCAGAGTTCCGTGCCTGCCAGTCGCAGCAGGTAGGAGTCAATGTAGTTGCGTTTCCTCGAGTGCCATGGCTGGAAGACGGGACCGGAGGCTGACTTCTTTGGCTCCTCGCCTGGTATGTGAAGCTCCGGATAGACGTTCCGAAGGTACCACTCAAAGTCTCGACACTGGAGGCGCTCCCGCAGTTTCAGCCTATCGCTTATGTCTCCATAATCGTAATCCTTTGGCACCTTCTCGTGCTTCACATAGAAATCCTTGTACTTGTCCATCCAGACGTAGGCCAGTCGCAAGGAGTTCTTTAGCATGGTGTTGGCCCCATCTGGCGCAGTGTAGGGACGACGTTTCCGAAAGATGTGGCCCACACGGGAGCAGGGCACAATCTTGATGGCCCCGCCACACTGCCACACGCGGAAGGAGATCTCTATGTTCTCGCCGCCCCATATATCCATGGCCATGTCGTACTCGCCAATGTCCTGAAAGTATAGCCGATTTACGGCAAACAATCCGCCAGCCATGGTGGGCGAGCGGAAAGGGCCACGGAAGTCCTCCGGCACCTTGAGCGTTCCCTCGGGCAGGTTCTCCCACCGGAAGTGCAAGCCCCAGTTGAATCCTCCGCGCACCAGCGGACTCGGGGTGTATTCGAAGGTGTCAGCGTTGATCAGGTCGATGACTGGAACGGCCAGTGTGGCGTTCTCCGCCTTAATGAGGCGCAACAGCGGCTCCAGCCACTGACGGTTCACCTCGATGTGCGAATCCAAGAAGACCAAGACATCTCCGATGGCCTCTCTTGCGCCAATCACACGAGAGCGGATCAGGCCCTCCCGCTTGTTGTTCTTCACGTACCTCAGATTGTCGTACTTGAGTCGGGCGCGGAGGTCGCCGTGCAGATGGAACTCCAGCTCTGGCAGATCGCTATGGTCATCGACGAGGACAATCTCCTTAAGCAGATAGCTGGGCGTGCGCTCTAAGACGGTCTTAATGGACCGCATCAGGGTCATTTTGTGCTCGTTATAGAAGCACATAATGACAGAGGCTCGCGGCAGTTTCTCCGCCTCGCTGGTCTCGCTCCTGTCGCAGACCTTATGCCGCGTGTCCGGAATCTCTCGATATAGCCCAATATTATTGGATACCAGAGCATTGAAGGCATGATGCTTATATCCAATATCCCGGATGTACTTGTCCTGCTTGTTGCGCACCACTCCCAGGAGCTCCAATGGTTCGGGGGCATCCGCTGCGGCAGCTGTGGAGGAGTTGAAAGAGCTGGGAGTGCAGCCACTCGTGACCCTTGCCTGGTAGCTCAACTCAGCTCTGGGAGTGGTATTTGTTTTGTTGAACCTCCAGCCAGCCGTGTGTATGGAACTATTCAGGTTGTGGCTATAGAGAAGGAGAGCCAGGATCCACACAGCGGCTATTAGCATTGTGCCCAAGGTGCAGGACTTGCAGAGTAGCCGTTTGATTTGCATCATAGGTCGAGATTCGTTTACGTAGCCCGTTTTGGACACTATTTCGTCATTGTGAGTTTTGTGAATAAATTAATGCTAATTTGCATAGAAACATCGATAGCAGCGATGCTATTTTTAGATGCATCGATATTTTTGCCATTATATCGTATCAATTATATCGAAATGAACATTTATTATTGCCACATGCAATAACTGTATTGCAGTCTTGATTTCAAAGGAAGGCTAGTGCCATTATAAGTGAAATATGATAACTTATAAGTATTTTCATTGTTTCTAAAAATCATCGAACACATATGCACAAAGTGTGCTGTAGAGCGCGCCTTTTAGGAGTCAATACAGTTCAAATTCGTTCGCTCGTTTCTTTGTCCGTTTAACGCACCTGCGTTCGAAAAGGCCGAAACTGCTGCTACCGTGCTTATCTTATGTACAAAATACCGTTGACGCAGCTCCTGGGTTAACAGCCTTTTACATTCAGCCAGCATACTGTAGTGACCATACAGACACATATGTACATATGCATGTGTATGTATGTATGATGCGCATGATAACGCACTTCTGCTTTCATACAAAATTTGAATTCATCAACCGATCATCAAGTATTTATGTTTTTCTCTTCCCATCAAAGCATGCTTTTCCCATAAGGCATCACTGATTTAGAAGTTAGGCAGTTTGCAAAGTGATACTACTCATATGCCATTTGGTTTTAAGCTTCAGATGACAAGGGTCATAATTTTCGTTTCACAAAGTACGGAACAATCTGAAAAGGGGACATTTTTTTTTCAATTATTTCTGAGAAAACTTTGGTAAGCAATGAAGCCTCTTGCGCAAACAAATTTTGTACTTCTTTTCATTCTTCTTTATCATGCCTCCACTCCAGGGCTCGCAATATAATGGCAAATTCAACGGGTGCCAGGTGGAGGATGATGCATACCGTTGGCTGGCCACCATTCTTGGACCCACCGACACGCTCTATGAGGGAGGAATGTTTGAATTAGAGTTGTTGCTTCCAAGCAACTACCCTTTTTCCCCTCCTAAATTTACCACTGCAACATTTCACCTGATGACCTATGTCGCCCTATGCCTGAATATCCTGGGTGAAGAATGGTTGTCAATCCTGACAGTAGAAAACGTTCTCGTTTCAATAATTTAGCTGTTGTCAGACCCCAATCCTTACGACACCTTGTTTGTGGGACCCGCTTTTGTGTACCTCCGTCACCGGCAGTTCCACAATGATATTTTCCGGAGCTGGAATTTTTTAAGATTGAGATTTTTTAATTGACCGAATAAGTAGATCATTAATGCTGTTGGCACATAAGGCCCAACTTGATAACTTTATTATTTAAAGCTGATTAATTATAAAGAGTTAGTTACAATTGGTCTTCGTAGTAGAGCGATCGCAATAAAGTGAAATAGCTCATTGATGTACTTAGAATAGCCGTAAAACTTTGCAGCGATAGAGTGGAAAATTTAAAGGCCGTTATTCTGACTGGTCTTTGACTGCAGAGTATCATAAATTGTAAGTCCCTACGGAACTGCTGGCTCATGGCGGTGTATGAATGCAAACTGCTGATGCTTGGATCCTCCCATTTACAGCCATACAGGTGCCATGCCGTAGTTGTGGAGTGCATAATCAAAGCATCTCCATTTTCACAAAGAACATATAACTGGGAAATCGCGGAGGAAATGTAAACAATAAATTTAACATAATCGCCAATGAACATGTTTTTCCCAGTGATTATTTGAAAGCCAACCATGCAAATTAAAAGCGATGAAATCATTAAATTCACTAGGAGTATGGGATTAAAAAAGTCTTCCATAGACTTGGCGAATCTGATAATTTTGTTGTGCTGTTGAACAATTTTGTGCAGTCGCTGCAGCTGCAAATGTTGCTCGTTGGCGTTGATTTCAGATCTTTCTTGAGCCGCAGTCCACACATTGTCGACCCGTTCATGCAGCAAACGAAACTGTCCGCAGGTGTAAGTTATGAAAAAACCAAAAAGAGAATCTTCGGCAAACAATGTTGTCACCACACAGATTCCGGCATATGAAGTGAACATGTAGATGAGCACATAGCGCATCCAACTGCTGTATGGAACGAAAGGGAACAGCATTTTATAGGGAAAAGGCTTCTCAACTGCATCCACTCCTGTGCGAAAGAAGAGTTCCACCAACGGGAGGACGCAGTACATGCAAATTAGACAAGAAAGCAGACCTGTCATGATGCTAAAGGTGAACATACGCCTATGGCACTCGGCGTTAATACTCGTGTGGGTGTTTTCTGGTATCCAGATATCGCGTGCAAATTGTTCAATTAATTTCCGAAATTTTCGCTGGTTGAGACGTAAGTGCAGCAGTCTCACAAAGTTTAGGGCGCCCATGAATGTGGTGCAACAATTTTCCGTGGTCATAATAATATCCGAAAGATGGGTTACCAAATATGCGGTTTGAAAGAAGATCGTTATGCCAACGGATGCTATGACGTACCAAGCCCAGGCCGTGTAAATGAAATAACTCGTTGAGCTGTTATTCTTCCTTGATGAGGGCCAAAATGGCCAAGACCCATTCAGCTTCAGCCAGACACATTGAACAGGTAAACGAAAGTTGATCTCTGTGTTTTGTTGTAAGTTAAACATGACGTCTTGCCTTGCCATTGCCTTGTCACTGCAAAGAGTTGCCCGGTGTCACTTTTATATCTGATTAAATTTCCAGATGCACAGCAAATTTGAAAGAGAATTTTACATGCGTCAAGTATAGGCCTGCGCCGAATAATGAGCGTTCTTAATATAAAATATTCATTTAAGGCTTTTACCAGGGTAGCTAATTATATGGTTTCCATGGGCATATGAAGCTTAAATGCTACAAGGTGCTACAAAACAGTAAACAAAACACCAAAATTTCATACATATTTGTTTTGGTCTTTCAATCAATTAAGGGGTAATTTTTCAAGCGATAATATGACAATTGGTGGTTCCATCCACGATACATACGCACATATTTTGTGGTTTGTATTGTGTCAATAGTGATACAAGTACTACAAGCTTCCAAGCCTGAAATTCAAGTCGACTCGTGTTTCAACTGATGTAATACTCGTATTAACAATTTTCATAAATAAGAAATACAATTATGGATCAAAAAAGAAACCTAGTGGTGAGATTAGTCGCAAACAATGTCAGAAAAGATTCAAGAATATTGTACAATTGTGTTGCTCTGTCAGTTTAAGATATTAAGTAATAATGAAAACTGTCAACTTCTTGGTTTGGAGCTTTTAAAGCCTCCAAGGCAATTTCCAACAAACGACAACCCGGTTCGAGAAAATCTTGCAAAACTTCACTTCAGACCAACAACCTAGTTTTTGTTTGTCTCTTAATAAGCGCAAAAGCCCTGCACAAAGTTATATTACTCAACTTATTACGGGCTTCATTTTCTAATAAATACTCAAATGCATCATGCAAATGCAAAATGCAAACAAGGCAATTATACAAATGCACGAACTCAGCCACTGCAACTCACACAATTTATAGAAGGGCGCCTAATTGTGGTATGATTAGTTGATTTGAGGATTCTGCTCTCATTCATGCTCTGCGTTTCACTTCCATTCAACATTCGAATTAAAGATGTAATCGCACTTTTATGGGGGGCTTTATAAATACCAATTCTTTATTTCCTATTGCATTATGCCATTAATACGTCGTTAATATTCATATAACATTGTTCGTTTACTTATTACTTTGCACGCGTCTACAACAAATACTCAACAAAAAAGTGTTTAAAAAGGAGATACAAAATTCATATATAATATATACAGAGATAGAGCCAACAAAACACAAGGTTTATAGAACGAAATGTACCAAAGGTGTGCACCAAACACTTCGGTGTATGGTATGCATAGAGCGATAAACCTTTCGAAATTTCATAGTCAAAACTTTGGTTCCTCTAACGATCCGTGAGAAATACTCGCGCTAACCAACAATTGTATCAATTTTCTAATAATTATGCTTACTCGATAATACAAATGTTAAATGTGTTCTTATTTACGGGGGAGAGGGAGGGCTTTTATATTTTGGTTTAGTTGTTTTGTTCACACGTCCAGGCATAATCGAATCGAATCAACTGGATACATTGGTTTCTTGCTTGCGTTTCGATAGATCGAAAATCATTATGATTACGAGTTGGGCTAAAAATTAAGATAGATTTGTATAGCTAGGAGTGTGTAAAGTTAAGGATTATCCATTTAGCACGAGCACTGATCCTTGGCATTTGCGGCCTCGCTACTCAGGGAGGTTCGTGACGGCTGCGAGGGACGATGCTGCACCCCTGACTCGGACGCATTCAGATCGAGCCGTCCCTCCTGAATGTTCTGATAGATCTTGCGTGCGGTTTCGAGAAACGCTTCCTCCACATTTTGTCCACTGTTCGAAGAGAGTTTTATATCGAAAATTCACTTCTTTTGCTGCCTCTTTATACTTACGTCATTGCACTCGCTTCGAGAAACATGAGGCCATTCTCATCGGCAAACTCCTTGGCCTCCTCGTATGTCACTTCACGAGTGCTCTCCAGGTCGGACTTGTTACCAATCAGAAAGATCACTGTGCTTGGATTTGTGAGATTTCGCGTGTCGGTGAGCCAGCTGCTCAAGTGATTATACGTCGAGCTAAAACAATTTAAAAATGGTTAAGTTTGGGTCGGGATCTTCCTTGACGTCTGCTTACCGTCTCGTTATGTCATAAACCATGAGAGCACCGGCAGCTCCTCTGTAGTAAGAGCGTGTGACTGCGCGGAACCGCTCCTGGCCCGCTGTGTCCCAGATCTGTAGCTTGATTTTTTTGTCATCCACCTCGATGATGCGCGTGCCAAACTCCACGCCAATGGTGTGCGGGCAATTGGCCATGACTGGGGGATAAACGAACAGTTTAATGGATGGCTCGATATATCAATGAAGTTCTACTCACATTTCTTTTCGGTAAACTGATGCAGCAGGCAGGACTTGCCCACGCCCATGTCCCCGATGATGATGTATTTGAAGATGTAATTATAGTTGTACGGGGCGGCCGTCATATTGGGACCTGCAAGAGGACACAGAAAATTAGTCACGTCCAGAAATCTGCTTCTTCTTTGGCGGCATCCACACATTTTTCAATGAGACAGTCGATGCGCTCGTGCAGTTTGTTTGCAATGCCTCGCACTTTGCTCATCTTGACATTCATTGTGCTGACCCTCCAAACCAAGCAAACAGCCAACGAAGAGTTTTGCGCTATATTTATGCAGCTATTTGACCGAGAACCACCACAGAGTGCTTATCAAGATATTGCCGCGCTACATCAATTTGTTCTGCAGCGGCGAGGTGGCTCCAACTTCACAATATTTTGCTCCCCCTTTTCTTTTTTTTGTGAGCTGCCCCCGATATTTTTCTAGGCATGCCTGTGTTTGAACAGCCGACCAGGTTTCTTTGCTCACTGAGTCGAGCCCAACTGATATTGCGACGGGCAAAACCCTCCAGGGGGCAGCACGCATGACACTTGACGTGAAGTTGCTGAAGTGTGAGCATCAACCCGCAGGGTCTGTACTTCCAAGGGGCGCAAGTGAATGGAGCATACACCATTGACTGAAATGAATCGAGACTCGTCTCAAGGTCGCGCGGCCAGCGTGTGAAGTGAGTTACTGGAAATATTATTGCATTATCTGTTCGATATGCGAAGGCATTCATTCATTCATTCCCTATCCGAGTATATTGCAAACCACAGCACAGCAAAACTTGCGCATGTTGCTGTTTATCTGAGTATTTCTACATGCAACGCAAAACTTCTTATTCTTATATTAGAACATCGGCTCTCGATGACTGTTTAATTGCTTGTGAAACGGTACAGTAATAATCAATTTCATAGACTCCCTGGCACCCCGCGACATGCAATTTAGATTTGTCCGGGTCGCTGGTCTCGTGTCTTATCAGTCAACACACAAAAGGCCAGCCAGCCAATGGAGCGCTGGGTGGCTGATGTCGGTCGGGGGCGGAAACGTTCGTGAAGGGAAGTCTAAAATGCGTAGATGGATCGGTGCCTGTGCATCGTTATGAACACGAGAAGCACGAAGGCGCACCCAAAACAACGGCAAAAACGGCATTCGGGGGGTGTATACCATTACGGGCGACACGGGTAGCGCGGGGAAATGAGTACTCAGCAAAATACAGAAATAATAAGAGCGGAATAGAGATAGAGGGAGAGAGCTAATACACTTTTAGTACTGGGGGAAAGTCTGATGGAAAACAACCAACCCACCACCCATCACACTTCGCCAAGTTAGGTTTCCATTTTAAATAATTTAATCACAAGTACAGCGCTTATAATTGGCTTAGAGGCGAGCATACCGCACTATTACTCACCGTTTTAGTACACCTTAGGGAGCGGATTGAATGTAGGGCGGATACGAAGTGCTGCGGGGGTGCGTGTGGTGTGTCTGTGTACCAGTGCGGCTGTGTGTGTGTATTGTTGTTTTCAGGCAAGCAGTTTTTTCCACCAGATATCTTCGAGTACAAACGGCAGCACAGCACTGCGCTATTGCATGCACTGATGTGATGGACTAGGGCAAGGCCACCAAAAAGTTTATTGATTTAATTATTGTTAAAATTAATGCAAATCTGTGGACACTTTTCTTTTGGGTTTCTTGTTTTTTTTTGCATGCCCAGTGTGACCGCGAAGTTGTCGTAAGATTAATCGTCTGACCCTCAAAAATATACCGATATACACCTACTTATTTTAAAAATATACCGTAAATATACCTCAGACATTTACATTCCAAACAATTGCACGTTCGTGAAATTCTGTATACCCTATAACCATTCATAAATGTTGAAATTCGGATTTCCAAGCTACTTTTAATGTTAAATGTGTATTTAAAATATCTTTATCTTATAAAACATGGTTTTTCATATATTTATTTCCTTTGTATATTTCCCAATTGTATTAATATTAAATGGGTATCTCTGTTGCGTACCCTAAGCAGATGCTGCAAGAGTATGTGTAGAATAAATGTAAATATAAGCATTGGTTTTTTATTATGTAATTTTATCGGATATATTAATCAATTTTTTTTAGCGGTAGTTACTTTTCTGCGTTCCCTTTTACCAGCCGAGCCAATGCCTACAAGTTCAGTATCTGTACTGAATAAGGCGTACGGAATGTGCATATGTACATATGTTGGGATTGCTGGCCAACCGGCTTCAGCCATGAATATGAAATTTATGTCTAACTGATAAATCAGTCTCTCAGAAATGTTCTCAAGTGGCTACTATTTCTATGAACACAGCTGTATACAAATATGTGCATATACAATTATTTTGAGTGTATGGGCGATAAAACTCTGACGAGTTCAACAATATTATGAACACACATACATATGTATGTGGCTTGAGCAGAGAGTCGGGCATTCCCGGGTATATAACAGATAACGATATAACCTGGAGCGAAAGAGTTACCGAAAAACAGTCGAGACTCGAACGCCAAATAGTTCACTTTACACTACGCGTACCGAGAGCTTCCAGAACAAAATAAATAGATAATTATATAGCGATGTTCAAGGAGGTAAATATTTGATGTGACCGGGGAAAACGGAAAGAGATGGGGCGGTACCTTATCTTATCGACATGGAGAGGCGATTGCTGGACTTTCAATCCTTTTTTTTTCGATTTGGTTTATTCAAATTACTTTGATTGTGTCCGATCGTTGTTGCAGATTATCATATTGGTGACGCTTTTGGTGGCCGTGGCCCTGGCAATGCATCCGGTAGAGGAAAACGAACGCCATCGTCAGCTGTCCCACCATGCACGACCTGGTCAGCATTTGAAGACAAACAAACACCATTCTCACGGTGACGAGCACATCCAGCATGGCAAGCTTGCGGTTCCTGCACTCGGCCCTAAGCAGCACACAAAATCCGCGGCACACAAGAAGCACGGACAGAGCAAGGCAGCAAGATTGGCGCAGGGCCACAAGAAGCATCAACACCTGCAGGCCCAGAGCAATAAACGATCGAAGTCCCGCAAGCTGTCGCATGACGGCAACCACCCCCATAAGCGCCACACGGGATCGCGTCGCCATTTTTAGTCAGGAAGTTCTGATCAGTGTATTTATATGTATCCATAGTTCACAATAAAGTCAGCAGCAGCAGTGAAATTCACGAAAATGTGTTACATCTTCCAGTCGCTAAAAAATGTTTGGGTTGGGCATGAGCGTGTCGTAAAATCATTGGATAAGAAAAGAGGTTCAGGTTCAGGTCGCGGGTCGAAAATGTTTAATTACGCTTGGAGAGCTTGGCTGTCTGTTTATGTTTCTTCGGAAGCACTCAAACAGTCTCGTAATCCGGTTATGGCGAGCGAAGTGTAGTGAAAATAATAAAGCATATGTAAGAGTTTTTGCTTTTATTGCAATAATGCCGGTGCGGTGTTAATTGTTTCTGGGGTCAAACACTCATGGCATGGCATTAGGCGAAAATTTGCAAACGTTTTTTGGGGAATTTTTTTTGACAATTTCTTAGCTCACTATGACCATTCATGATCGATCGTATCTGTCTTATCTGTCTTAGCCCCAGACGGGATACATTTGGGGACTGTAGTAAGTTCTTCCATAGCTGCGATATCCGTGGTATCCTCCGTACTTGTATCCCCCTCCATATCCGCCGTATCCATTGTAGTACCCTGGAAATGGAACCGCATAGTAGCCATAGCCCACGGAATCGGCAGTGGAGAGATCACTTGCGGGCATGGGAGGTTTCCTCTGGAAACCATAATAAGTCGATTGGTCAGCATGGTATGATATCACCTTTGTCACTCACCTCCACGGGTCCGGCTAAAATGAATGTTGCTAGCACAGCCAGAACGGAAAGAACTGCAAGTAGCTGAAATAAAAATGGAACAAGGTTTGGTTTAACAAGTTATTTTTTACACCCATTCCTCTGCACACTACTTTTGTCATTGTTCAAAATTTATTTATTTTATTCCTGGCTGAGCACTGGTTAGAAGGAATTTTGATTTTCAACTGTGGTTGCTACCAACAAGCCTTCAATATTTATAGCGGTGAAAATACGTTACCGGAGATCGATTTAACACATCTTCATTGAGTGTGGAAGTCTGGGAAAGTCGTTATCCCAATCAGGGCCAGAAAGATACATATCTCGATCAGATAATTTCCATCAGCTATGTTTAACACATATTTTCAGATAAGGCGGTGGCAAGTTTCGGTAAATTTCGGTACATACACTGATTTTATAACAATAAACAATTAAGTCCTGGGTTCTTTTTAAATTTAATGTATTATTTGTGGCGCCTAAAATATGTATTAGTCGATATTACTACAATCGCCAAACTGCACCACTATCGGAAACTTTTACCGTACGGTATATTACATTGGCACATCATTTAATTTCCTCGATTTTGAGCTTCTGTTTAATATTACTAGCTAGCTAGGACTTCTGGAATTGAACAGATCATTTTATCTAATAGATAAATTAATTTTCTATAATGGTTGCTAAATTTTTGTGAAGTCAAGACAAAACCGACTTCGAGCGCTAAAATAAAAGAAGACATTTGCATTTATTCTTGTGTCTTACTCGCATATATACTCTTGCAGCAGCTGGCTGGGGTATGAATACCGTAGGCCGTGGCCGATTTTAACAGAATGTAGAAAAGTACGCAGCTCTGGTTGAAATAATCCAACCATCGATTGGACTATCGATTGTTTTTTGCAGCTCTAGCGGGGCGCACGTGTTGCGGACTTCTTCGTTTGTTTATGTTGCAATATTGTTTAACATATTGCCGAAAACATGTTCGTCAACGAAGTTAACGATGTGAAAATATACAACTTGAGCGCCGGCAAGTCGGTGCCGGATGTAAGTGAAAGATTATCCACGAATTTAGGCATCCAAATAAAAATGTTCTCTTTCAGTGGCTGACGGACCGGCGCAAGAAGTCAAAGTTGATGAAGAAGGTGGACTCGCGGAGGCATATTGAGCTCATCCAAGACTTTGACATGCCAGGCGTGTGCACCAGCATTCGCATGAGTCCCGACCAGCAGTACATCCTAGCCACAGGAACGTACAAGCCGCGTGTCAAATGCTTTGAAGTCTCCAATCTCTCCATCAAATTTGAGCGCTGCTTTGACTCGGAGGTGACCACGTTCGAGGTCATTAGCGACGACTATTGTAAAATGGTGTTCCTGCAATGCGATCGCTATGTAGAGATTCACGCGGCCCACGGACGGCACTACAGGCTCAGGATTCCCCGCTTTGGGCGCGACATGAAGTATCACAAGCCCAGCTGTGATATGTACATAGTGGGAGTGGGCAAGGTGAGCTCTATCCAGAGTCGGTATATTTTCCATACTGATCGCTTAGTTTCCAGGACATTTATCGACTGAATCTTGAGCGCGGTCAGTTCCTACAGCCCTTTGAGACAGACGCCAGCTGTCTGAATGCCTGCGATGTGAATCCCGAGCATCATCTGCTTGTTGCTGGCACCAAAGAGGGCACGGTTGAGGCGTGGGATCCGCGAACAAAGCAACGATGCTCCACCTTGGATGTGGCCATGAAATTGCCTGGCGTCAAGGAGTTTCCCTCAGTCACAGCTCTAAAGTACCGCAATGGCTTACATATGGCGGTGGGCACGGCATCTGGCCATGTTCTTATCTACGATATACGCGCCAAGCAGCCGCTGCTAGTTAAGAATCACCTCAATCGACTGCCCATCAAGCGGCTAGCCTTTAACCCTACTCAGAATGCTGTTTACAGCATGGACGAGGCGACGCTGAAGCTGTGGGATGAGCAGACGGGCAAGCAGATCGCTTACGTTGAGTCAACCAGCTCGTTTAACGATTTCTGTACCATACCGGACACGGGCATGTTCTTCCTGGCCCAGGAAGATGTGAAAATGTTGACCTACTACGTACCCGCAATGGGACCGGCTCCACGCTGGTGCTCGTTCCTGGACAATCTCACCGAGGAGATCGAATCGGAGGTTCTGGAGAATGTCTACGATGACTATCAGTTTGTTACAGCCAAGGAGCTGGCAGAATTGGGCATGGAACATCTTGTTGGCACCAATCTGCTCAAGGGCTACATGCATGGGTAAGGGAAAACCAAAGCTAAATGTTTGACCAGTTTGGGAATTCATTTTCTTTCTTTTTTAGCTACTTCATGGACGCTCGTTTGTATAATAAGGCTAAGGCTGTCGTTGAGCCCTTCGCCTTTGACCGGTTCCGCAAGGATAAGATCCGGCAGGAGATCGAAAGTGAGAGAAAGTCGCGCCTGCAAATCGATTCAAAACTACCAAAAGTCAACAAGGAGTTGGCTCTCAAGATTATGGACGAGCAGGCCAATCCCTCAAACAGTGCCAAGCAGCGCAATGTCCCCAATCTGCTGGAGGACTCACGTTTCAAGGCCATGTTTGAGAATTCCGACTTTGCGGTCAACAAGGAGGCCGAGGAGTATCGTCTTCTGGCTCCTGTTCTCAACCGCTTGGACAAGTCCAAGGCCAAGGAGTTGAAGCAGCGTGTAGAGGTGGCTAGAGTGGCCGAGCTGCATGCCGAGGAGGCACAGCCTCGTGACGACAGCGACAATGATGAGGATCTGTTCGGTTTTGAAAAGAGCGACGGCGAAAAGGAAGAAGAGAGTGGTGACGAGGCCTCTTCGGATGACGACGACAGACGGGAATATGTCAAAGAAATGAAACAGGCCTACAAACAGGTCAAGCGACAACGCGAGGATGAGGACGAGGAAGAGGACGCGATGGAAACAGAGGAGAATGGCGATCAGCGGCAGAGGGAAGCCGCTGATGAACCAGAAAGGCACTTGAAAAATGGCAATTACAATAATCCACCCACAAATGGTATTGGAAAACGCTTTACCATGACACCGCTGGATCAGCACCAAGGCAACAGCTTTATGCAGCAACGCATAAAGCAGGCAAGCCTGCAGGATCGAGTGCGCGTCATGTCCCAGCTGGAGGGTCAGGTGACCAATGTGGGACGCTCCCTCGGCAATCGGCAAATGACCTTCGAGGTGAACAAGCAAAAGAAGACACAGTACCATGCCAAGAAGCGTGAGGCGGAGCTGAAGAAGCATCGCGACGAGAGAAGAAGCATCGTCCGACCCATCAAATCGCTGAGGCTAAAGAAGGTTAACTTTAAGTAGAAAGTTTCAACAAATTGCAATTAGTTTTGTAAATAAATTCATATTTTATTTTAAAAGTCCTCCACGTCAAAGTCGAACATCGGCAGAACATCTTGCAGTAAGCAAGGATCAACTGGCTCGACCACCAAATCATAATCATCCATGGATTCGAATTCGAATAACTGCAGAGGCTCCAATTCAAGGCGATCATCATAGAACTCAATGGCTGAGATGGAACCAAAAGCGAAGTCGCTCTCGCTGCCATCCGGCTTCCCCTTCTTGACTGGACTTATATTCACTTCTGTTGCAGCTTCATCTGCTGCTTGGTTAGGTCTTAATCTAAACTCATCCTTTTATATTGGGAGAGTTACTTACGCACAAAAGATTCACCACCTTTGGGCATAATTTCCACCAAACGCAGTAGAGCCTGGGTCACAGGACCCGTCTTGGGCTTGGGCATTTTTTCGAAATAATTACGGAAAAACAATTTGGAATTTACCAGTTCCAAGGCTGCTTCGGGCTGTCCAGTTTGAGTGGAAGCCGATAAAGCCGATTGTTCTGCACCCATTTTTTTCTTGGACAAATAATAACTTGCAGTCGACAAAGATTGATAAACTAGCAAATGGACTACTAGATTGACGAAAGAATCCCATACTGGTACATTTCAAAAATGTCAAGGACTGCTATCCGATTATTTCCTCTAATATATTATTTTTGAGAGAATAGTTTTTCACATAATCTATATGTGGATGCAATTATGACAACACCCATGTCAGCCAGGTTTTATTTGTATTCGTCAACAAAACTGTACAGCCTTCCAGTGATCGCTAAGGAGCACCTCTTGGTTATATCTGGCTATCCGCTTTGTACTCGAATTACCTACTAAAAGGGAAATAGTTTAGTTCGTAGACTGGGATCAGGTTAATTTAGGATCTACAAACACCACTTGTATGCATCCTTTACAGGTGTCTAATACTTATACTACGCTTATTGCCAGTGCACTGTTTCTGCCAACTCATTCTGTAAAATATTCTTTATGAACTACTTTCAATAATTAATTTAGAAAGTCTACTACTGGCAATGCCAGTGAATCAAGTACATAAATTGTAAAATCAGAACAGGAAACTATGCCAGCGCATGATCTGTTCAAAAATGAAGTGCGGAACAGGCCACACATTAACAAATTTCCTAAGTGGAATATTCATACTTCTCCGCTGCAGCTTTCTACCTCCGAGTTGTGACATTTATTAGCAAATTCTAGTTGTTGAGTTTCTCTGTGATCGAATTGCTAATTAACCTGATATTTACTTACTTAGTCACTGCTCCCAGGCATTAGAGATCCATTAGAGCTTTTCCATCAACTGAATTTTATTTCGTTTGAGCTTTTTACTCGCTCAGCCCGAAGCTGCATTTCGGACCACTGACTGAGCTTTCTGTGCAAAGCTCGTGTTGTAGATCAAAATTTCGTATAAATATGAAGCTGTTGTAGAATTTTCAGCTTATTTCAAGTTTTTCTTTTCAATCGTTTGTGCTAGTCTTTGTCCAAGAGTGGTAGGTAATACGAGTACCAAAGTGGATTAAACAATAGTACTTTTGATGATCCTAAGCGATCAGTGGAGGTCTGGAAAGTTCTGTGTTGCTGCTTCTTAGGGGAACAAAATTACAAATTCTTTTTGGCAGTAGATATTCCTGTGATAGATAGCATCCTTTCCATGTCATTTAGTGCCCAGTTGAGCTATAAATTTAACATCGAGACCTTCTAGTTAGTATTTAGCATAATGATTATTTTTTTTCCTTAATTACTGTATTTACATTTAACGTTTGGTCTGCCGTTCAAAAATTAGCCTCCATACCTTTAAATTCTATGGGAAGCTTCAAGCTTCAGCAACTCCGTGCCAGGCATTTGATAATCATAATACAAATATATTACAGAGCTCACAGAAATACGCAAAACCACAAACAATTTAATTCCCAATGAGATTTTATCTAATAAAATCTGGCAACCGGTTGGACAAAGGCCCATAAATACACCGATAGAGAAACAAGAAAAACAGAAAACAAAGTAACTCACGACTTGGCGCAGACGTAGACGTAGTAGACACCAACTAGTCCAATGCTGAACTTTAGCATATTGCAAGACGACAAATCGGAGCTTGTCTTCGCCTTCTGGCTGGGGTCTTAAGGCGTTGACAAGGTCTCTTCGAACTGGAGTCCAAGAGCTGTGACAAGAGCTTTGGCAAAGCTACATCTGATCGAGTCCAAATCTCACTTCCACCTTGAACCTGAAGTTTGTCTGAGGAAGTACTTTGCAGAGTTCTCTTTGCTGTTCACGATTCTCCAATTGTCAAACACCTATACTCGCTGGTTATCAGTGTGGTGTAGTGACACTTCAGAAAGAATTATAAAGTCTCGTTTTTAAGCAAGTTTTTAAAGTTTTCGTGTTTGGGCGAAAAACCAGTTTATTGATTTTGACAAATGTGTTTTAATCAGCATGCAAGTTGGCCAAGTTTATAATTGTTTGATTAGGCACACAGTATGTACAGATCAGAGATTTGTCCGTCGTTTTTTTGCGAACGAAAGATTTATGGGAAAAGCGTGCTTGAACTGTCAAATGATTTTGGTCGTTTACCCAAGCCCAAGCACGCAAAATGCCAAACGTATTTATGAGTTCTTCTTCAGAGTTCATTCTCAGGCTGTTACATAAATGTTCCAACCCACTCTCAGATCTTAGATTAGGAGCTGCAACTGTCAGCAGTCAAGGCTACTACATATGTATGACATGAGTCGTTGTAAACTGAACAAGCTGCTAATCGGAGCTGGTTTCCGATGCATTTATAATTGCATAAATATATGTACACATGTAGATATATGTAAAAACAAAGTAAACATGAAACAGAGTCAAGCTGGCCAAGGCCTCACGGCATAAAGTCTCACTTCAGTGCAGATGTTAATTAATTAATGAACGAAAAGCAACTAAATGCAGCTAAGTGCATTGAGAACGGATAAGCAGTAGCATTTAAATAACAAAAAATGTCAGTTCTTAACAAAATTTCCTCCTCCTTTCTTCCTGTACAGCGACAATGTTCCGATTCCTTGCGATCACTGCCTGCCTGGCCATCAGTGTCCACGCTTATTCGCAGGGTGGTCCCAAGGCCGCCTGTCGGGACCTGACGCCACAGCATGGGGCCAAGCTGCAGACGGAGAAGCCTCCATACAGTATCTCCGGCCCAGCGCACGTCCGAAGCGACCAGAAGCTGACACTTACCCTCGGCGGTGAGGAGTTCCTCGGCTTCATGATCCAGGCTCGCGACGGTCAGAACCGGATAGTGGGAGAATTCAAGGTGGTCGATGCCGTGCATTCCCAGACACTGGACTGCGCCGGCAAGCAGGACACACTGACTCACCTGAATGCCGCAAAGGGCAGCCCACTGACCGGCATCAAATTTGATTGGATCCCACCAGCGGGTTACAAGGGCAACGTCAAGTTCATGGCTACTGTCGTCCAAACGGGTTCGGTCTACTGGGTGGGACGCGTCACCAAAGACGTTGACGTGGAGTAAATGAAGCTGTTCTCAGTATTTGTGATAGATTTTTCATGTTTATTTTTCATAATTCTATAATAGGGTTGACCGTTAATGCTCCAAGCAACTTTGGAACCAAGTATTTTTTGGAATAAAGTCAAAAGTTAATGAATTTCTTTGAAGAAAATTGTCTATACTTAATGGAGGCATTGCCAGATACGTTTTAATTCGAATTAAAACAAAAACAGTTGAAATACTGAAATTAAATTTACGAAAAGTGGTATTTCATACAAGTCAGCTTTCGAATGTCTTGAAAGTCAGCTGTTTGCGTCATAAATATTCAACAAGCTGGCAGCACTGTGCTATTGTGAAAATATTTCATATTATTATGTATATATCTATAAAATATATATTATCACAACCCTATTTAAAGAATCCTCTCTCAACATTTGGGGTTTCATTGGGATTCCCCTACATTCCATTCTTAATTACGTTCTAAACAGTTTCTTTAGCCAGCTTTCGATTGTCTCGTAAGTCAGCTGTTCGCGTCAACAAGTTGGCAGCGCTACTATCATCACCGGTCTGAAGGAAACTCAAATTTGTTTTGTAATTTTGTATCTTGAACATTTTCCAGTTTCAACTATTTGGAATGTTGCGAAATTTGCTGCGAAGCTTCGAGATTGCTCTCAGGCTTCACACACCCACTGCCATAGCTCCTGTTCTGGCTACAGCAGCAACAGTTGGCTGCTCCAGGCGCACGTTGTTCACACAGTACGAGTTCGAAAGCAAGGCAAGGCCAAATAAGTCCCTGCTAACGGCGACAGCGGCCACCACAGCGAGTCCCGGTAGCGAGGCGGACAATGACTACGTACCGTATTGCCCGGAGCAGGAAACAGGGACCAAGGCCAGCGTTCTCATTGACATACTGAGGGAACGCTTTCGGCTCACCGATGCCGAGCTGCAGCGGATTATGGGCGATGAATCGGTGCACCGCTGCTACCGCAGTCGTTCCGTGATCATGACGCTGGACCTGCTGGAACTGGAGGGCGTTAGCAAACGCAGCTTTGTGGAGTATCCCTGGCTGCTGTCGCTGGAAAACAGTGAGTAAATCTCCTTCTGCTCTGCGATTTGCGTTTGTTTACAGTGGTGTGCTTCCCACAGAGCGCCTGCAGCTGAAACTGCAGCTAATAAAGTCAATGAACATTCGGGACATCAATCACTTTGTGCCCTTCCTGCGACTCACTGTGCCACGCCTCCGAAAGCTGGTTGGCGCCCTCAACACAGAGATGAAGACAATACCGCAGCAGAATCGCGTTTACTACATCAGCGAGACTCTGCAGGTGAGCCCGGAGATAGTGACCAAATACCTCTGCAAGCGGCTTTTCATACTGGAGATGCCCTTCGAGATGTTTGAGAAGAACCTGCAGCACATGATCGACTACAATGTGTCGCCCATCAACATACTAAAGGACCTGTGGGCCTTTCGGTACACCCCGCGGTCCGTGCAGTTGCGCCTGGAGAGGGCAAAGCGGGCGAAAAAGGACAAGATAATGCCGTGGATGGTTCGTTGTCCCGAGCCCATACTGCAACGCTCCCTCAAGCTGTCTGTGGATGAGCTCCAAGTGCTTGGTCCGCACTCCTCCGTGGTGGAATACTTGAGCCATCGCTTGGGCTTTAGCGTGAGTGAAACCAAAGTGATTATGGACAGACACCCGCAGGTACACACTGTGCGTGTGACAAAGGTAAGTGCAGCACATTCAAACACACACACACCGATAATGCAACTGTTTGGGTTTCTATTTTACAGATCAAGGAGGTGCTGGACTACTTGCTGGATGAAGCGAAATTCACGCGATTTGAAATTGCGCAAGTTCCACGTATTTTGTGCCACAGCCTGAAGACATCCCAGGCACGTGTGGAGGAGCTCAAGAGCCATGGATGTCGCCCATCCTCCCTGGTCATTCTTTGTCGCAGCAGAAGAGAGTATGAAAAGTTCCTACAGAGTTGGAAGAGCCAAGTGAGATCAGTTTAAGATCAGTAATAAAAGATTGCCGTGATAAGTTGAATACATTGAAATACTTGCTTAAGACGTTTATAATTAATTGAAACAAACATACATACATATAATTGATTTAAATAGTTTGCTTAGCTAACATTTAAATACGGTTTTGTGCTCCATTTGAATACCATTTCGTAGTTGTACTTCAACAGAGGTTAGCAGATTGAATTGTTTGTGTGTGGATTTATAGCTAGAGAAGACATGGAGTAAGCAGCTAGACATATGTGTAAAGCTATTGTTTATGAGCTGGAATAGTATCCTCTTGCCATTGCCAGCCCTACTTCTTTGTGTTTCTGTAAGCTCGTTACGTTTCCCCACCTCGAAAAAAGTTTAAACTAAAAGCTAAGAACCTCTTTGTGCTCGCTTAGAAATATCTTTGGTTGTGTAGCACGTGATTACACTGGGAATAAGAGTTTACTCTCGACTTAGTCGCGCAGCGCTCGACGCCGCTCTAGGGCCACCTGCATGGACCAAATGCTCAATGGCCGCATGTAGCCAATGGAGCGATAACGCTTCTCGCCGTACAGGGCCTCGGGAGTCTCGTAGTTCATGCCAATACGCTCCGAGAGGGTCTTGTACATGCCGCCGGCGGTCTGGAATGCCTCCTCGAACATGCCCTCCTGTATCATGGTGGCTGCCAGGGCATAGACCACGCCGGGCCACACCTCCTCCGCTTGAATATGGCTGTTGTCCACATGGCCCGGCATGGAGGGGTCTGCCACATTAGCTATGAAGCCATTGGCTGCCCCGATGCTGCCCTCGTGGAAGCCCATCACATTGTTGTCGTAAATACTCTTCAGAGCAGTGCGCACATTCTCCTTTGGATAGATTTCATAGTCAAAGCCGCACGACTTCAGATACCAATGGCCGCACAGCTGATCCGCCATTATGGTGTCCCGATGGCTGGGCGAGAGATCGAAGCGGTAGTAGCTGCCATTCCAGAGCTTTTCCTCCATAGATCGCTTGCCCTTCTCCAGTATGTCCTGATAGCGGAGGCAATCGTTCGGCTGATCCAGAATGCTGGCCATGGCCGACATTGCCTGCAGAGCGGCCAGCCACAGGCCCGAGCAGTACGCGCTGGGTCCATCCATTACCCAAGAGTCGTAGGTTTGGTCTGGCATTTTTGTGTTCTCAATCAGTCCATCGTTGTCCTTGTCATACTCAATGGTGCGCTCCATAATGGCCTTGCAGGCCCCATACATGGCTTTAAGATAGCCAAAAGCATCCATGAGATACACCTTGCCATTGGTCTCGTTGATATACATCGAAGCGGATTTGCGGTTTTCTGTAGGGAAATGTTTTAGAGAGTCTTAGCTGTCAGTCCATAAAGTATTGGACTTACGCTGCTTCTCGTCCGACGAGTTCTTGCGCTTGTTGTCCTGCGTGTACATTTCGTAGAGGCTTTCCTTGTCGATGAACTCAATGGAGCTAAATTTGCTGGCATTGTCCGCTTGGGCCTGGGCCAGTTCATTGAGTACATAATAGTCCCTGTAAACCTGCAGCACAAACTTGGTATTGAGATCCTTCCAATCGTTGACATCGTGAATGTTGTAGCAGTTGATCAAGGTAAAGGGTTCTGCAAGAAACACCAAAGTTGCCGCATTAATTTCCCTTTCCCTTCGAGTGGCTTGTGGGACTTGCCTTCATCGGGATCACCCAGATCGTGTGGCACACAGTTCTTGACCTTGCGTGGCATCACTTTGCCGTCGTAAAGCATCTTTCTGGTGTCACTTAGCTCTGCGGCAATGGCATCCTTGAAGTCATACTGCAGGCTCACCTGAAGATTCGGCCAGAGATGGGCCAGAGCTGGCGAGGCATAAAAGTGGACATCATACGTGTTGTACATGCGATACTCGTGCCCCTCCAGATAGCCAAAGCGACCATAGGCTAGCCTGGGATCATCGTAGGCCAGCTCCTTGCCCAGCGACGAGTCGCACTTCAGCCAGATGGTTCCTCCGTCCGAGATAAAGTAAAGCTGATTGAATATGGCGCACTTGTACCAGTCGGGTAGAGTCCTGCAAGGACATCAAAATACCAGTTAAAATACACTCTAAATGGCAGCTAAGTGAGGACCTACTCATCGTTGAGTATGGGCCGCTGCCAGGCATCAATGAGTCGCTCCCAGCTGGGATACTGCTTCAGGGCATGCTCGCATATCTTTGGCCCCGACTCGCCGCTGTCATCAAAGTATTTGGTGTAGTAGCGCGAGTGTGTCTGCATTTTCCTGGGGAACTGTATCCTGGGCATGTCCCAGGCCAGCACAAACTCCAGCTCATGCGAGGCCTTAGGCTTGAGTGCGAGCTGAGCGCAGACAGCGACGCCAATGTCTTTGGCTAAAAGAAAAGACAGAAGCAGAATAACAAATGGAACTTGGGTGGGCTGATGGTAATGACTCACTTTTCAGAGTTTCCCCGGTGGGCTGCTCACTGAGCTGGCCGTGTTCCTTCAGCTGTGCCCACAACTGCTCGCCGCTGCCAGCCGGATCGAACTGTGGACAGCGCGTAATGCTGATCTCGGGCAGAACGCGACACGCGAGGTTGTAGCTGCACGGCATGTCGGCGATCTTCTGGCGTATGGCGACGCCCTTGGCATTGCCTGCACTAATCAGCTGCGACTCGGCACCGCCCTCGGCATCCTGCTTCTTGTTGCCCGTGCCGTTCTTAAAGGTGAACGTGATGGAGACAATGCGCTCCTGATCGCACACATTCTCCACGCTCCACACAAAGACGGCACACGGCAGGCTGGAGTCCCGATACTCGTGCGGTATGACCGGCGAGACCTGGCGACACACCAATCGCACTCCATAGTGCGAGAGATCGTACTCGGTCCAGGAGCGCGGGTACAGCCCCGTGTAGCTGCAGCGTGAGTCCTCGATGTTGGAGTGCCAGGCACTCAGCGGCTGCTTTTGGCGACTGCTGCAATTGGGCAGTTGACATTTAGTTTTCTCCCCATCGGCTTCAGGATCGCTGCCGGACTTGGTGCTAAATATGTGCGCATGTGGCAAAGCGTAAAGCAAAACCAAATCGGAACCAAAGTGCAAAGCGCAATAAAGCCAAAAAGCATCGCCAAATAAATACCCCACATAGGATACCATTATCGATATCCCAGAGATGATGTTGTTGGTGTTGTCGTTTGGTTGCGTGTTTTATAATTCGTATTTGGTATATGTTGTGCATCCAGAATGAGAGAAAAAATATATTTGATATCCAAATTATGGTTAGAATTCGTTTCAAGATTTTCTTAGAGCAGAGCCAACGCCGCTTGGAGGGTTAGCTGGGGTTAGTGTTTCAAATGTTACAGTGCTCTCTATAGAGTAGATCGTTAGCTCGCACTTCACGATGAGTTTTAGGGGAAGACAACTGTGGTTTTTGGGTGTGTTATAAAGTAGTACCGGAAAGACAGAGCAGTTTTTCGATGAGAAGTATGTAACTATAATGGAATAACATTTTTGTAATGTTTTTATGTACATAAAGAGTGATTTGTTCGTTGGGTTTCGGATAGTAGAGCCCATGTTTTATGCGTATACCGAAGAGGATTTTTATTTGCTTTGAATTTATAGTTTGGGACATGGTAAAAGGTTTTACAAACAAATTTAAATGAATACACAACAGATTCTGCTGAAACGTTTCGTTTTTAATTTGAATTTAATATTATTTTTTAATTGAAATGTGTCTCATTAAAGTTGTTATGCTTATAAAATGATTTGGGCACTTTACGTAAATATGTATGCAGGGAGACCAGCATCAAGAAATGCAAACGAATAAGAATATTTATGTAAAGCCTGCAACCCTCGCTCAATGAGGAATGAAAGAAAATTCAAAGCATGCAAGCAACACGAATCAGGCATCACAAATAAAAAAGTTTACAGAAAATCACAATAGGCATTTACATAAATACATAAACAGAAAAAGTGGAAAAAAGTATCTACAATTTTAAGGCGTTTGGCTGGATATTATGTAGATATTATATAGACCAGATGCAGCGACAGAGAAATACAGCTAAAAATGAAAAGCTATTTATTACCTGCACTTGGAGAGCAGACTCTGAAAGATGGTGCAGCCCTTTTGATCCTTGATGGTCACAATAAACTGATTGGCCTGCACCACATTATACTCGTAGATGCCGGGACGCATCTGGAAGCGACAGAACTCGCCCGCATAGCCACGACCAATGGTGCCACCGCCTATGCCGCCGATGGGCACGCCATAAATCTGCTTTCCGTTCTCCATGTAATAGTAGTCCATGTACACTCGACGACCTTCACGCGACACTTTCCAGTAGTAGGCCGCATATCTGTTTTGGGTGGATGAGAGTAGGAGAACTGGGTGAAAAAATCATATTTCAACTGCTAAAGTTGTCTCCCATTTTGTATTTCATTTCCATTTCCTATGCCCCAGCGCCAGCCCAATGATTGCCTGCCCCTGACCCCGATGATGTCATAATTATGTGAGTTTTTCCGTTGGAAAAGTCGAATGTTAGGGCTTAGCGATTCTTTCTCCCCATCCAAGGGGGCGCTGTGGCTCTGTGAAGGTCAGCAAACGTCTCAGTGGTTGACAAAGTCAAGTTCAAGGCACCAGTGACCGAGCTGGGTGACATGCATATACATATTTACGGTCTATGCAAAGCGATAATTAACCAATACTTATATTCAATATATGTCAAACTCTGGAGTGAAGTGGTACTCTCGCTTCAGGGGAGGACTCACGTCTAGTAGCCTCGTTTTGGACACCTACTTTGGCATTACTAAGATTTCTTATGGTTTATGTTAACTAGAAATAAAACGTTGCCAAACGAAAGGGGTTGAAAATTTAATAGATACAACAATTTAGAGGTCTACATGAGCTCACGAGCTCAGTTAATACTCGTTGGCACAACATGTGAAGGAAGAGGCACCAATTGAATAAGTGAAAATGAGAGATTCACATCGAATTCGAGCTCATGCCTGAGATTTTCAATGGTGCTTCAATTCTGCGCGAATTTCTCTATATTTTTAAACAGCTTTAGGCAACCCAACCCACAGCATTTTTTATGGTTTTGGCCTGGTTCATCGCGGGTTTGGCAGTAGTTCTGTGTGTCATGCGAAACGCACCTTTGGCACACGCTTTCAAAGGCCCCAGACAGCAACCCAAGACACACCTTTTTTGTCCACCGTTCAGAATGTTAATGGGAGGAGTAACCAAATGCTTCTGTCTAATTTTACTTTATTTTTGTTGTGTGTTAAAATGGCAATCAATATTATAAACAGAGACCGACTACCGTGCAGACACTTTAAAATAATATTTCATATTTTCCTTTGATTGCGAAATGGGGGGAAAGGGACGTCTGCCTGCCATGTTCACGTTTCGTTGCCCGAGGCAGTCCGCAACTCAAAGAGGATGCTCGGCTTTCAGTAAACTCAGCAAAAACCCAACTGGGTAAGCGACGCAAAGGTGCACTTAAATGTCATTTATCCAATTATACGATTATTCAATTAAAAACATATTTCTTTGCACACATCCCCACGCAGACAGACAGTTTTCTGTATGCTGCCCTGTTATTCCATTTAAAATAATTAAGCAAAATGTGAAAATGCAAACAAAATGGAAATGTATGAAGAAGGCAGATGGAACCACAATCTGAGTGGGAGGATGCCCAATGGCCTGGTGGAAACTCTATGGAGTGAACCAAGAACCCTTAACATAAATCTGATTACATTGTCTCAACCACAAACACAACATTTATTTAATCCTAAAGGCTCTTTATCACATTACAAATTTACTGGCCTCGGCTTGAAGCATCGGAGGGAGTTCTTTGGGGTTCACGCGAAAAACAAAACTTGAAATTTGACAAACTTAAAAATACGATTATTGTATGATGGGAGATCGGAGCTAAGATCGCTCATTGGGAAGATAAATTCGTATCGCCGGCTCCGGCGTGATCGCTAATCGGAAGAGCTTGCAATTGCGTTGCTTGAGTGGGCGACTCCTCCTCATGCAGTGCAGAGGCAAATAGCTGAGACACAAACTCTGCCCGATGGGCAAGGAACGCGCTCTGCTTGTGGGACTCCGGCGGTTCGTGCGAAAGAAAGCGATTGCAGAGGTAACGGGTGTCCCGCTTCTGTTTTGGTGGCGGCTTCACCATGAAGGCTATAAGGTGCTGGATCAGGGTTTCGCTCAAGTTTAGGGTGATGACATCACGGTCTTCGGAGAGCAGTGTGTTCGCCGCCAGGTCACGTGGCGCCTGATCGAGCGAGGCGTGCGAGGGAATCATCGGTGGTGCGGCGATGAAAGCTGGCCATCTCATCATCTCGGGGGGCATGCCTGAACCAGAACCAGAACCAGGTAATTCATTTATCGTAGGGGGAGGATCAACGAGAAAAAAGTTTCGAGCTGATGGTCGGCCAAAGCGCTGGTCGCTGATTGGCCTTTGGGGAAATGATTCGTGCCTGGTCCGAGTAGATCTGCTGTTGGGGAGCGATGTGGTCTCATAGTAGCGCATCATGTCGCTCATCATGCGATGTTGTCCTGAGAACGACGAGGCGGGCGGAGGCGACTGATGGAACCCATTCGACGGGGACGCCCCATCGATTGTGCGCACACTGAAGCGCAGTCCTGCCCTGGGACCGCTTCGTCGTCTGCCGGACGCTCCTGCACGAGTGGTCACATCCGGAAGTTCCGCTGACCCAGCTGCGGGACGACGTAGCAGGACGCGTCGATCACTGGTCACAGCGCCAAAGATGTTCTCCCTTCGGTAGCTGCCATCGGGATTGAGCGGCTCTAGTCGGAGGTCCAGGGTGCCCTCAGTGTGATTCATTTGCTCATTGCGCGAGTTAGCCGCCGCCGCCATGGAGGCCAGCTGCTCGTTCTCGAGGAACATGCGTGAGGCCTGCTGCTGCTCGAATAAGGTGATCATGGTGGAGACCAGCAGGGGACTGGCGTTCGCGTGCATTCCCGAGATGTGCTCCAGGAACGTGGCCTCGTTAAAGCCCCACAACTTGCAGTAGGGGCACCTGTAGCTCTGCGGTGGATCGCTGCTGATGTACTCCCCCCCGAAGTAGAGCTCCACATCGGTCGGGGTGTACACACACTTCACCGGATGGTCGAACAGATGGCTCTCTGTGGTGAAGTCCAGGTCATAGCAGTCCGCACAGATGTCAAAGTTCGGGCAGCACAAGCAGCGGTAGCAACGACCTGAGAATCCCATCTTTCTGCATCCACGGCATACGACATTTTCGTGGCGACTCATCGGTCTAACTTATCCTTTGGGGGCTTTTCCTTTCTTCAAAGAAATACTGAGAATTGCTGAGACTGACTGATTTCAGACGGGCTCGCCACAGCACGTGACTCTCTACTGAGATATTTATGTACATAAATTTAAAGGCTAACTTTATGGCAAGTACATGTTTTGATTAATTTGTTTCCCATTTTAAAATATATTCACAAAGTGCTTAGTGCCTCTGTGGGCACTTTTTCCCCGGTTCTCACGCAGTGCAATATTAGCATTAAAATAATTAAAAAAGAGGAATGCAAAAATTCTCTCTTTGTGTCTCGATTACTCCGTTTCGTTCTAAGCATCGCCCCATCTTCCCTTGTAATTTTTCGTTAATTATTCTTTACTCAACATAAATTAAAGACGCCCAATAATCGTCAGTAAACTAAAAGCTTAACATTCCTTATCGCCTTTGAAAGTTACACATTTTCTGGTAGTGTCTAATCATCCAAACTTGCGCAGGACAGTCTTGCTTCAGTCCTGTCCTAGCTCAAGGCTCCTGCCCTGACACGAAAAGTAGTTTTTAATTGAGTTACAACCCGGGCAGCCCCAGCCTGTCCCGAATCTAGCAACATTTCGCTGCGTTGTACTCGGCTATTTTTTGTGCTGTTGGAAGAAACTTTTCTGTTTTCTGTTCCACACAATTTGTGAAATTGCCGGAGAGGAGAACTTTTGCTGGGGTCAGCGTGGGTCAAGTGACGTCAAGGTGCAAATGGGGCAGGACGGGGAGAGGGACACAAATTGCTGGTGGCAAGTAACAAATGAAGTTGGTCGGACCACTATTACGGGTTGCATGGCTTGCCGTCTCAAATTAATACACAACTTTTTTGTCGTCTGTGGAATTGGATAAGTTTTTGTGGCTTGGTTTCTAATTTGTTGAAGGAACTTGGACCAAGTACGAGTATTGTCAAGAAGCAAAGGTGGTGAATAAGGCTAAGTTTGCCCATAGCTAATGCAGCAGATTACAGAAGTTGGTTCCATGATGTGTACAAATTCCGAGCGAGGTCATTGCATATTTTCCCAGACAGGAGGAGCATTTTTATGCTGTCTCTCGAAACAGAACCCATCAGACTTGGCCACAGTAAATGTATTTTCATGCCTCCCCTGGCGGCCGCACTGCAAAAGTCTATAATTATCAAATATCCAGCCTAAAGTCGCAGACTCCATGCGACCAACAAAAAAATAACAAGTCAAAAATAAACAAAATGCGACAAGTTGAGAGCTAAAGCCAGAAGGGACACCGACTCCGACTCCGACTCGTCTTTAATACTCTCAAAACTAAAATGTTTTCCTCGAGGGAACTCCCTTTCATCCCAACATGTAGAAGATTCTCCTCTTCCATCACAGAAATGCTCAGTCAAAGCCTGAACATGGAAAAACAATGAGGAAAAGTGCTCAGTCTGCATGGGCATGTGAGGAGAGGGAATAAACATAAGGCAAAGGAAATGTTTTATTTTCCATTTGCAGATGCACATGGCAAAGGGAAACCATCTCCGTCGTAGCTTTCTGTTCCCATTCCCATTCACAGACCCATTTCTTTCCACAGACACTGACAAAACGGAGAATGCTCTCAAGACCCGCTCCTTGCTTATCGGTTAGCTTAAGGAGAAGCTCAAGGAGGGGACTCGTTGGGAGCTGTGCCAAAAGCGTTTGATGTGTGACAGACATGCTGGTTGGGTTCGGTCTGGAGAGGTCGGGAGTGTGGGTAGCAGTTGGGTTTATGCTCTTCCGGGCTGGCGCCAGGTACTCTGCTCTGCTTTCACAGAATTTGGTTTCGGGAAAAAGATTCTGCAGTTGCTGACAAGGATTTGAATTGAGCGAAAAGTAGTTGGCAATCAGGAAAAGGAAATTGCAGGAACTGGGTCAATAAAGTTACATTGAACTCGTGCAAGAGCTCGGGGCATTCAAATGAAAAGTCCACAAATATTCTTCAATATTTTACTTGTGAATTGTGGGTCCTAGGAGAATATGGATGCTATTTTTCTTGGTTTAATTTAAGAGCTCAGATAGTGTTTATATCGGCTGCAATTAAAGCGGAATGAGCACGAATATTATTATAAATATTATTTATTATTTTAATTTTAATAAATCTGAATGTATTACAGCCTTATCAAACTAATACGAGAATTCTATGCGGCTGCTAAACCGCTCAGTCAACCTTGCTTTGGCTTCTCTAATCGCTCTCTGTGTTATATGTGTGTTCGAGTATGTTTAATCGTGGAAAAAGAATAAATTATAGAAGTATAAGTGTAAGTGTAAGTTGTAGATGTAAGTTGTTCCCTTGAATTACAATACAATTATTAGACAGGTCAGTGTTGTTGTTTTTTTAACTTCAACGAAGAGTAATGATCTCATTGAGGCGGTCATGGGTTTACAGCCGGCTAAATGTTATCTAAAAAGGTATCCAATCATTAGATTAGAAGACCCACAAATTACTATCTACACAGATTACTGTCCACACCTTTTGATAAGGCCATAATGTCAGACTTGGCCCTCTTATCAGCGTGTATGAAGTTCGCGGTAGCCAGATGTTTTACGACTCACTCCCTACAGTGGGGAACAAGTGTGTTATGCCACTCATATTTCTGCCTCTCTGCGTGGGTAAAACATTGCGCAACGTCATGGAAATCGAAAGTAAATGCTCAGAAATGTCCAAAGATACGTAAAGGGTTCGTGGCGAGTCGGAGTCGTTGCTGAATGATGATTTTGTAAACAGTAAGAAGAAACTTTTGTCGACTGGAACTCTTTGGTTAAGAAATTAGAGACGAGTAACGACTCTTTTGCGGAACATTTAGCGACGAAATGTTTAAATAAAATAATGTTTATTTTCAAATCAAAGAATAGTTGTGCACTGGAAGTGATATGGCATTGAACTTGAGTCGATTTATTGGTTTGACTTCCATATCCATATTGTTTTTAAGGGTATTGCAAGGTCCATCAATCAGCAGCCCCTCAGGCACCTATCAATATTAACCGATAAGCCATCTGTTGGCATATTTGGAGATTATAAAATACCTATGCATGAGCACAGACAGAAGCACAATCAACTCGAGTTCCCCGAATGTTTCACACGAATGAATACAATGCTTAGTCACAGGGCAAATCGGTTGTGTAAATGCTACCTTTGTGTGTGTTCTTTTAAAACTGAAATAACTACAAAAACTCTATGAATCACATGTACTACCCTAAACGATGACCCATATTTATTGAAAGAAGAGTTCATGGCACTCTGTTCTGTGTGGAATAGTTTGTTAGGTCAGTTCTGTGCTGTGATTACCCAAATATGTTGGATATGCTAAAGAAACTTCTGTCAACCCCCTCTCACACTCTCTACCATAAATATACATACGAAAAAGCAGCTCAAAAAGTTAACTGCTCTGGGTGTGCGGGTTCCTTTATTGTTTGTTCGTAGCTGCGAAAATGTGGCCAGTACACGCAAACAGGACGCCCAACTTGGCGCCAATGCGGGCAGACAGAAGGAGGGGAGTTTTGGAGGTTAACATTGGTAACATTGTGGCGCCAAAGTACTTTTTACCCACACACACAGAGTGGAGTATGGCATACAGTACAACAGTTTGGTAATGGTCGGAGTATTAGCTATTCATACAACAATTATTTGACATTCAAATATGAAATATATGTGGAGTACACGCAAAAGAGTCTTAACAGAATAAACAAGATGAATCCATTTGAATTAAGAGATTGTCCACTTTGTAGCTTTTTCCCAGAATGTTCCCCCACGATTCCATCAATATGGAATTCCCTTTTCATTATCTATAGATACATAAGCTCCATTTCCCTTGCGTGCTGTTGTCCCCTTAGCCTGTCCGGCTGCCGTTTTTAATGTCATTAAGCTGGCAACGAGACCACAATGGAATCCAATTTACGAGGCGAGCCTACTGTGTGTTTGTGTGTGTGTTGGCCAGG
Source organism: Drosophila guanche (assembly GCF_900245975.1). NCBI lineage: Eukaryota > Metazoa > Arthropoda > Insecta > Diptera > Drosophilidae > Drosophila > Drosophila guanche. The sequence goes on from NW_022995748.1 coordinate 7,351,962, forward strand.
TCCTGGCGCTATATTTGGCACGCACAGGCTCGCGGGTGAGCGAACTGCCCTGCTCGGTGTCACTCCTGTTGTGGTATTCTTGGGACCAGTTATTGATTTCGCATTAATATGCCTCCAATAATTATGTATGGACGTGTCTCTCCTCCTCATCAACCACCCACCCACCAGCCGCAGCAGCAGCCTCACAATCGGAATCAGATAACAGTGTACACATACATATATCGCACCTGCACACAAGTGGCACCATGGGCAGCGTCTGCCGGATGGATGCGCGGACATTCTGGATCCTACGCTCCGGCCACACATGACCGAACTTCAGCTTGAGGCCGTAGCGCGGCACGGCCGTGATCTCGTTGGGCTCGTCGGCACGCGCCTTCTCCTCCTCCGCTTCCTGCTTAAGATTCTCCTCGAAAACAGCGCTGGCAGAATCGGCGGCTCCACGTCCACCAGCATTCCCATTGCTAAGCGCTGGGGGCGCTGCTTCTGCTGTTTCGCCGGTTGTTGCCATTGCTTTCTGACTCAGGTTAGTTCCTTAGAAGCTTTAATAAACTGCAATGCACTGCATATTATGTGAAAATTGAATTAGTTAGACAACACTCGCGCAATGTAAACACACTCAGAGGGGCAAAGTAGATTCTGTTTTAATTTTTTTTATGCCTCGCCCTCCCTCGATGCACTTTCGTATTGTTTAATTTGTTTATTTACAAAAACACAGCGAAATGGGAGACGCGTGTGCTTCGCTCTCTGCCCGGTGCCGTTCTAGGTAGTCAATGCGATTAAAATTAAAATTTGGTGGCGGACTAGAGAAATGAACGGCCGGGCCGGCTGTTCGACAGAAAAAGTTCGATTGACAAAGCTACCGATGTATCGATACATCGAAAGCGCTGTAGAAATGCGCTTTTGTGCTCATTTTTGCGTTACACTTATGAGCACTTGAGTAATATTCGATGTAAGAAGTCCGTTGTGGGTGGATTTTTGTTACTTTAAAAACAGAGACAGGCTTTTAGAAAAATATGCAGTAATAGGAAGAGACTAGAGGCTAATATCAACAACACTAATTGAAATAACTATTATGAGTGTCCAATGGAATGATGTATGTAAAAACATACATTTATATATGTAATATGTAAATATATAAGTTTAAATGAACTTCTAGTAATATAACGATTTATTTAGAACGGTGTAGGCATGGCACTGCTACTCGTATTCGCTATGCTAACGACTTCACATACTTCGGACACAAGCATTTCTTCTTCATCTTTTTGGCGGGGACTGCTGGCGGTGGCGGGGGCTCCTCGGTCTCCTCCATGGGCTCTTGGTAGTGATCGGGATTGGCCTTCTCACTGCACTTGACGGCCATGAACTCAAAGAAGTCAATGTTGCGAACATGATAGTAGAACTGATCCTTGAACTGGAAGTAATTTGGATACACCTTATGCTTCAGCATGGCCATGTAGAGGGTCAGTCGCTGCTGCTCCGAGAAGTTGCGTCGCTGCTGCTCCTGATGATGGTTGCGCCAGCTCCGTTTGCTGATCTCCTGCTGCACCAATTCACGCAAACGTGGATGCAGATGGAACAGAACCGACCTTAAAGTAAAGATAAAGTTATCAATTGGAAATGTACAAGGTAATGGTTTCCCTTCAGCGCTCACTCGTTGAAACGATGCCGCAGTTTCCTGAACTTGATCCGATCAAAGGGATTGATAAAGTGATGAATCCGATCCGTATTGGCCAGCTGTCCAGGTATTTCCACAAAGATCCTGAAAAACGCATTCGCATTAAAAACAATTCCATAATCTGCTCGATACGTACTTGGCATTCAGAACCATGGGAAACTCTATGGTTTGCGGCACTCTCTTATAGAGTGGAAAGCGTGGAAATTTAATCATATCGCAGTCATAAGAATCCAACTCGTTTTCCATACGTTTGTTCACCGACATTAGTTCATTTACATCGATAAAGTAGTTGCCCGCACAGAAGTTGTACTTGCCCAGGGGAGGAATCGTTCTGACCAGTTCAAAGCCTGCAAAAGGAGCTGCTCAGAAGTTGATTCTGATGGACAATTAGGTAGATTCCTTACCCTTCCTTTTACACTCCGGCGAAGTAGACTCCAGAAAGTACACGGTCCGCCACTTGGGACAGAAACAGTTGATGAATCTACTAAGGATTTCGACCCAATTGCGAAATGTGCTTGATAGATTTTTGTCAAAGTTCACCTGTAGCGTGATGTCCTCACTGTAGAAACGATTTTTTAAGTTTACATTTCTCGAGCCTGCTACTGATTCCACTTACCGCACGATCAGTGCATTCTCGTCGCATCCAAACTTACGCAATCGAGTCGTGACAATGGCCTGCTTCTCGTTTACAGTTATCCTCAGGTTGATGCCTTCAATATCCACGCGAGAGCTCTCGAAAGGCGGCGGTGAAGGCAAAGACTCCTCAACACTGATGAGAGCCGTACTTCTTCCCTTCATCCACTCATCTGAATCTGCCTCGGAGGACTGTCTTGCCTCAAAATGTATCTCTGCATCATCCACAATGGTGGATACCTTTTTGGCTTCAGGTTCTTCGGTCTGTTGCTCCTTATACAACCGCAACTTAAGATTGTCAGACATAAAGACCTCTGTCTGAAGCCTCAGCTCAACGTCCGTGAGGTGTGTGAAGGTAAAGTGAATGCCGGCATAGAGTTGGTGCTGAATGAAGTAGCTGTCCGGAGTGTAGGTAATGAAGCTCATGTCATACATGATGACTTCCTCTCCCTCCTCCTCTACAAGGTATTGACTCATACTACTTTTACTTGGCTCCACCTCTGTTTCCATGCTCTTCGAGCGTTCGCTGGGCAAAGAGCTCTGCGACGGCAGAGCAGTTGGTTCGAAGGGTACACCTTCCGGCGCATTGATGTACAGGGTGGTGGGCTGTAAAAAATGGACTATTAATGGGTTACACAGTACTAATGGTTACCTACCATTTTGGAGGACTTTTGAAATGTGCGATGGGAGCTACTGGATGTTATCTCGGCATCTATCTCGTCCACCATTACGCCCGGATCCCAGCCCTCGATGGTGCCAGTCCTGATGATCGTGCCGTCACTGTGGTAGCATCTCGTTTCGTCTTTGGTCCATACAATATTGACACCGTCACTCCGCATGGCATACGACTCATTGGCGTAGTAGTCATGCCATTCCGTGTTCCTGTAGGGCTTCCCGCACCAGATCTTCCCGTCCGTCTGCACGTGCACCAAACTGCCCATCGAGGTGGTGAGCTTGAGATGCCTGTAGCTGAGGCTGTACAAGCTCATGATGAACTTGAGGTACTTCAGCTCAAAGTCAATGCTGGCGAACAGGACTGCCGACTGGTTGGTCTTGGCCTGTCGCTCCTTGCGCGCTGCCCTCGAGGTGCTGCTCTGAATTGAGGAACGAGTCTGGGTGTCGGCGCCACCCAAGGAGCGAGTAATCTGCGAGGATCTTACTTCGCGAGTTTTCTTCTTTTTTTTGGGTGCGCTGGACAGCGGATGGTAGCCGCTAAAGGTGGACTGGGTGGAGCAGGCGTTAATGAACTCCGATCCACCTTCCTCCTCCTCGACCTCCGTTTCGGTATGGCTAAACAAACGATAGACCTCTCCGTTGTATCGCATAATCAGCACAGTGGAGCTGTTGTGGTAGAAGACAATGACACAGCCGTAGGGGGTACACACCCGCCGACTCTCGTCCAGCTCGTTCTCCTGAATGGACCACAGATGCTCGGCATGCGTGTCGTGGCAGTAGGTGCTCACTCCGTTCGGGTAGTTGACCACAGCCTTGGCACACTCCGTCTCCGAAAGCAGCACTCTGAGGCTGATGCCGTTCTTCGACTCAATGCGGATGTTGGCATCCGTGGCACCCACACAGCTGGCAGCGTCCCTGAAGTGCACATGCTGGCCGTCGAGCTGCAGGGAGAGGCACTTGTTCATCTGCCGGAAGTTCCACTTTTCCTCGTACAGCGTGATGCGACCCTCCTCGAAGAAGTACTTGGAGGTCTTGGACTTGATCTTTTGCTGTGTGTCGTCCAGATTGTAGCCCTTGAGCATGGGATGATTGGGTCGCAGACCAATGAAGGGCTCATTTGTTAGCTCACTTCCAGTAACATTGAGCTTCGAGTGGGTTTGTGCGGAGCCATGGCGCAGAAGGCTTGTCTTGGAGGCCATCCACTGACTTCTGTTTGTGGTTCTCGCACTTACCACACTTGCAGCGCGGCGCTCCTCTTTGCCCTTTGCTATTTTCTGTGCCTTTAGTGACTGTGGCCGCACAAAGACATTTGGATCGATGGTCAGGTGTTGGCCCTCTTTGCACTTAATGATCATTGGCTCCTGCTCAAGGCCGGGCATGGTGGCAATGCTTTGCGCCAGAGTCAAGTTCTCGTTATGCTCCATGGCCTCATTGAACATCTGGGGAGTTACCAGGTCCTTTAGGAATTGCTCCATCTCAAAGAGGGTAAAATCTCTGAAGCACAGGCGTGTGGGCAGCACAGTCTGCTTCTGCTGCTCGAAGATCTCGTTGAGAGCCCGCCTGAAGGTGTACAGCTTTACACTAGGGTAGACTTCGTCCACGGTGAAGTCATCGTAGTCATTGACCAGCTCTATGATGCGCTGCGTCACCGCGTCGTCCGTGAGATAGAGCTGGGCATACTTGGGCAGCAGGATGGGCTCCATCTCCCCGTTGTAGGGGCAGTAGGGAAGCGATGCGGTGATGTACCCAGACGTAAAGTAGCGTCGCATGAGGTTGTACTCCAGGCAGCCGTGGTAGACATTGCTCATCAACGACTGGTCCATGTAGGAGAGCATGCTGGTCAGCAGTGAGTTGCCCTGCTCCACAAACAGTCGCTCGTTCTTGGACAACTTCACAATGCTCTTGAAGGCATTCGCATAGACCTTGATTTTGTCTAGCATTCGTGTTTGCGCTGCAGAGGTGGGATTTGCCAGCAGAAGGACTTCCACTTCGGTCATCAGCTCACGGGGGTTGCCGAATGTGCTCATCAGGGACTCCACGTACAGGTAGATGGTGCCAATGTCCGACCTGGCTGCTGGCATCTGAGCCTTCAGGTAGTGTCCTTGAATGCTGAGCGACTCGGCCATGTGGAAGCTGTCCTGCATGCTGGCCTCCGGGCTCATCTTCACATTGATCTCCTGGTAGGGCTCCAGGTAGTACGATATGTACTGCTCCCTCAGCGTCTCCAAATCGTACACGAACCAGCTCAGCTGATTGAAGATGTCGTCCGTGAACTTTGTGGCCAGGCAGGCGGACATCTGGGGCAGCTGCTGCTGGAATATGCCCACGGGCTTGGTGGCCGTCCTCTTGCGCAGCGAGTGAATGTCCCTATGGATGTTGGTAATGGTTTCCTGCAGATATCTCTCCCGTCGCGGACGCGGCACCAGCAGATCGTATGCGCACTCCTCGGGCAGAAAGTGAATGATTGCTCGAAGTGGCTGATGGTGGGCCAACAGAGTCTTGCAGAAATCATTGTTCAAGTTGCCAATAATCAGGATCATGATCTTTGACGTCAGAGGGTTATCCTTGATGTACTACAAAGAAGAGCAGGGGTGTAGAGGTACAACTTAGAAGGTCTAGAAGGCGCTCCGCTTACCATTCGCTTGGACAGTGGCTGTCCCTTGCCCACTTTATGGTGATCCTTGACCGTAACGGACATGCAATCAATTTTTTCCATTTTCGACTTTTCGCTAGATCTCTTGTCGGTCTTGGATTTGCCTGTCTTCACGGAAGCAGCATCTAATCCATTCTTCGTCTTGCGTGCCTTCTTGGGCTCGTTCGAAATATTATTCAGCTCGGCCGGATAATTCTTTTGCCAATACTCATAGAGATCAAAGTTTAGTTCCTGCTCGATGTTTCTGCTTATGCTGACGTACTCGGCCACGCACTCCCGTATTCGTTGCAGGGTAATGGTGAGGGGATCCGTGGACTTGAGCTCGTTTGGTCCCACTAGAAATTTGTGGTGTGGTGAGTGTCGGGACTGCTGAAGGTCCATCTACTTTTCCACTTACCCGACCGCTTGGCATACGCCTTTGACATTCGCAGATCGTTCTGCTGTATGGCCAGCTGCATCTCGCTCTCCACATCTATAACGAAAAGGGGACGACGCAGACCGCACTTGATGCGGCTTATAAACTCATCCCGAAGCGCATTCAGCCCATTGTCATAGAAGTTGATGCAGTAAATGTGATAGGAGCCATCACTCAACGTGGATTGTCTGTTTCCTCGCCTATTGCTCCGATCCGTGTTCATTGTGTGGAGTGAATGCGGTTAGGTATGTGTATACTACAGATATATTTGTATTGATAAAATATAATTAATGCGACACAAATCTCTCAGCAGAGCTATTCAAGGTTTCAAAGCCAACTAAATTTTACATAAGCCATGAACTGTTTGTGGAACTTTGATTTTGAAACACTCATTGGCAGAGATGAACCAAATTTCATCCTCACAGCGTTGCTCAAAGATTTTTTAATGTTCTCTGGAGGCTGCTGTCGAAGTGATCTCAACGTGCGAATCCGCCTAACAAAAATAATTGATGATTGATTGTGATGGGTATGCATTCTACACGGTATAACGGTACATCACTCACGAAGTACACTGTCGCGGCAGTGGGGTGGTGGATTGAGTGTAAGTCTAACGGTGTTTTAAGACGTGTTTCATGTCTGCGCAGGCTTTGTGCACAAGATGCATCATAGTTGAGGGAAGAATGAAAGAGACATATGTAGCTGCTCCAAGCCGTGCAAAGCTGTGCAAAAATTAGGCTGTATGCGTAAAGTGAGACTGTTAGCATTACACGTACACAGGATGCCGTTAATCCGATTCATCGTGTAAAACCACCACCACAGAGCATAAAGCAACTATATAAGGAGGTCTCTTCGGAAAAAATTATGGGCTGGTGCGAGTGAAAGGGCTCTCGCTGTAAGTGTGAGGGCAACGACAATGGAGTGTGCTGATTAATCATTTGAAGGCAATATGAAAAAACATAATAATTGTTTCATAGTTTAATTTTTAATAGTTTGCTACATAATAGTAGCCTGTGTTCTGAAAATATAAACATTTAAAAAAATATTGAAAACAAAATTTTGTCCGCAACTAACCTTCCGCATCGACAAGCAAACGTGCACTGAGAATTGGGTAACGCAGCGAGTAACTCTGCCACCGACAAGGCCTCCTTATATAGTTGCTTTATGCACAAGAGCTACGGAGCCGGTGCGTTGGATCGCAGCAGCGCAGCCCGAGAGCAAAGGCACGAGGGAGTGCGCTTAGGGCATGAGAGCGAGAGAGTTCGCTGCTCTCTCTGTCAACAGTGCTGCTGACATCAATGGAAATTGTGTTAAAATGCATAAACTGCCAAAATTTATTTCTAAATTATATTAAATTACAACTCATTATTTATCGATTTAATAAATGATTTTTATTTAATTTAATTTTTGTATGTAGATGCCGCGTGGTAGATACTACGTGTAATTGTTATGATGCCTAATAGCTAAATGGCCACTTCTATGTACAAATGAAAGTAGTATTAACTAGTTCTACTTAGTGGGTGGTAAGTATCTCGTTGTGGACTGTACAAATAGGAGATTCGCTGGAATCGAATGAAAAGAAATACAAACTTAAAGCCTCTTTTAAAACATAAAATAAATAAATTAAAATGAGAATGGAAACGGAAAGTTCAACTGGGATAAATAAGTGAAATAAATAAAATAAAATCAGATTTGAAAATGCAGTCACTGGCAATGAAAGTTCCAAGATAAGTTGAGTTGAGATATACAAAAAAAGCTATTCCTAGGCTAAGGCTAACTTATATGGCAGTGATAGGCTATAAAACTCGTTATTGATCACAATACATTTGGAAAAAGTTTTGGTGTGTCGTCAACCAGGAACCAGAAACTCCCCGGACGGCGGCCGGACAGTTCTTTCAGCTATCATCGCTGGACACGAGGCACTCGCTGAGCAGGACATTGCGCAGATCGTCCATATCGATCCAGTCACGCTTCTCGTTGCGAATGGACACATTGCGGATGCAGCCCTTGAAGTTCTCCCTAGACAGCAACGAGCCGCTGGGCGCTACATCTGAAAGGATGAGAGATATCAGTCAGTCTTTTTGCTTGAATTTTGTTTAAAGTTGAGGCATACCTGGCAGCCCGCCTATGTAGAGGGGAGAACGGGTTTGCACCTTGCCAACGTTCCGTTGATTTCCAGCACTGATGACGGCTGGCAGTTGATCGATTCGCAGGACAATCTGCTCGCCATCGTAGAGAGCCGAAATATTATGCCACTTGTTGTCGCACAGGGCATACTTTCCAGGCAACGACGACTCCAGGCGCAGCGGCATTCCATCTCCCAGATCGCAGGAGAAAACGATCTGCCAAATGAGGAAAAGAGAATTAAATCACAGATCACAGTTCGACATTTGATTTTCTCGTACATTGCCGTTGTGCAGCTCCAAGGAGAGGGCTGGGAAACCACTCGGCTCGGACACACTCAGCAATATTCCCGATAATTCCGAGGTGCGAAATTCCGTTTCCAGATCCAGATATTTTCCCACATGAAAGTTTTTCTCTGTAAAATATTCAACATTACAACATCTTTAGCTTGACGCACATCGAGAGACTCACTGTAAATGGCGTAGGCGTCGCCGGGGAAGTAGCTGCCTCTTTCGACGGTGGGAAAGCACTGTCCCACATTCGAGTGCTTGCCGGGACGTGCCAGATCCTGGGTGCTATTGTTGATGGTCACGCGTCGCAGGCAGCCCTTGAAGGGCTCCAGTCGCATGTAGAGCTCCGATGCGACCTTGACTGGGGCCTGGGGCAGGCCGCCGACCAGCAGCAGCTGCGAGGCGCCAATCTTCTTCGGCAGCTTCATCTGGGCGGATGTCTTCTGGTCCGTTCGGCCAATCTCCACCGACATGGTGACCTTGCGCTCATGACAGCTGACAGTCACTCGATGCCACTCGCCATCGTTCAGCTTCGCGGTGAGCTGGAGCTCCTCGCGTCGACGACCGCGCACAATCAGGAGCAGCTGTCCGTCCTTGAGGAGGAGCACCACATAGTGCTTTGGCTTCTCCTTGCTGCCGGGTGAAAGGTAGAGCATGCCATTGGGATAGAAGGAGCGAAAGTCGAAGCTCAGGCGGAAGTTGCGCTGCCAGAAGTGACGCTCGGGCAGCTTCAGCTGCGAGTAGCTGTAGATTTCGTCGCCGAACTTGAAGGCGTTCGGCTCATAGGAGTAGCTGCCGATCTGCAAGAAAGATTCCCGATTAGTCCCAGTACACGCTTAATCTATCGAGGAACTCAACTCACCCCGACGACTTTGTGTTAGTTTCTGAGCTCTAAGCGTAGCGAACTCCCAGAGAGAACACTCGGTGGGGTTTGGGTTAAGAATTAAAGACTTTGCCATGAATTTTGCTCGATTTTGTTTTGGTTTTTTGATATAAAAAATATGTTTTATTTGAAACGTGATTTAAACAAAATGTGATAACAATCAAATGTCCGTGTGTTGTGGTTAAGCAACTGTTAATTGAATGATACACTTATGATGAAATTGAAAGCAAAAAACGTACACAAAGCGTAGATATGAGTGATGTGAATCTTAGCGACTAGACTGAGCTTAATGTTTAGCAAAAAAGTCATATGAAATATTTACAAAATATAATATGTAGATATGTATAAAAGATGATTGATTATTAACTATGATTATGGCTGCTCTTTTTTGGCAAATTGTTATGCTTTAACCAATCTTTTTCCGTACTTAAAGCTAGCCAAGTTGTCCAACACCACCAGAACATGAAGTGGAACAACTTTCACGCCAAGACTGGGGTTATATGTAATGCAACTTTGATGATAATTTTGGTTATTTTAATCCACATGTAGACCACATAGAAGTAGCTTTTGTTTGGTTAGCTTTTTGTTTTGTTTTTAGGCGAAATTAGTATACAAATGAGCTTTCGCGAAGCGCAGCGCTTGAAGCTTTTAGCGTAGCAGCTTTTGACATAATTGCTTAGCAACTAAAATCCTATAAGAACAAAGAGAAACGTTTTAAGTTTAAGATAGAGTTAGGCAGCCACAAAATGTGCATGCAGGATCCAATCTCCTCCCCGATTCCCATACCCATAAGCCACAAAAGATAAGGAATAAGCAGCGCCTTAGCAACTCACCCGCTTGCAGCCCTCCGGCGAGGCTGTGAAACTCTTTCCGATCATCGGTTCTGTCTTCAGAAACACATCGTAGAGTCCACTCTTGAGACTGCCCATCAGCGGACCATTGCGGCCGATCTGAACATTCGAAAAGGTCAGAGCATCATTGAAGTTCACAGTGCGATTGTTGAACACAACATCCCGAATGGCGCCTTCCAGATTGACGAAGGTGGGCGCCAGCGGCGTGAAGCTTTCATGCGGCGGAGCTCCGCCGATGTAGAGGCCGCCCGCCTCACGGGGCAGACTTATGACCGTTGGGCTGCCGCTCAGGCTGCGCACATCCTGCAGCTCATCGTCCACCATCAGCTCCAGCTTTCGACCCGTTTTTATCAGATTGATTACGTGCAGTTCGCCATCGTTCAGCTGACTGATATTGGAGGACATCTTGACAAAGCTGCGGCCAGAGTTGAGCCACACATGCAGCTGGCCATCCACCAGGCTCATGGAATAGTTGCCCTTGATGTCCTTGTCATCGTAGTCGACCAGCACCTCGGGTGGATAGGCGGCCAGCAGCAAGAGACAGTCGGGTTGCAGGGTGCGGAAGACCAGCGCAGTGTTTGAGCGCTTCCTGAGCGACTGGGATGGCAGCTCCAAATAACCATTGCCCGAGAAACCAGCCCTGAAATGAAGGGATCATATTAGCACAGACAATTTCCATGAGTTCCAAGTTTTTTACTCACTTTGTGATCATGTCCTTGCAGGAGGGCTCTACGCCAAAGAAGCTGGAGCTCTCCAGGGGATCGTACGTCTCGCCGTTCACCTGAACATCCGTCATGCAGCCCAGGAAGGGATTATCAGCGCCCGGTGCTTTCGTGGTGCCCGATGTGAATCCCGGCGGCACTCCACCCAAATAATAAACAGCCTTGGACAAATCTGGCAGCAGCTGTGCATTCACGGGCAGCGTGGGTGCCCCGGAAATGGGACGATCGTTGTTCACTCGCAGCATGCCGTTCTCTGTGCTCCGCTTGGCCGAGAACTCGCGTGCGGCCTCGATTTTGATCCACTGTCCCACATTGTACTTTTTGGTGGTGTTGATCTCCAGCTTGGACTCGTCGCCGTAGTCAATGCGGAACATAATACGGCCACGACTCAATGTTACCGACACCGAGCGGTTCTACGGGAAACAACAAAGAAAAAAGGAATAGGTTCGTGCTGGTGCTGCTGTCATTTATGGCACTTACATTCTTGTCATCAACCGCCAGGAAGAGCAACGCATTCTCATCAAGCGTACGGAAGGTCATCTGCACGGAGAACAGATTCTTACGATATGGCCGTGGTCGGGTCTTCATCAGCTGGGCATAGCCCAGTCCATTGAAGTGACGCGCCGTCGATGAGGCGGAGGATTCGCGTGCGCCGATCATGGAACCACCGCAACGCCCTTCGCTGTCCACAAAGTTCCACAGGCCCAGCGGCTTGTTGTCCACCTCCACCTGGTGCACGACCACATTGAGGCCAGGCGTCAGCTGCAAATCCCTCGAAGCGAAGCCACCCAGGGATATGCGATCGTTACGCGACTGATAGAAGCGCGTGTGCTCCGTGTCTGTGGAGCCCGTGATGGTTACCGGATTGCTGGGTGTCAGCTCGCCATAGTTATTCATTCGTCGCACCACCAAGCTGCCCAGATTGAGCGTTCGATTGGCCTCCACATGGTACCAGGCATCGTCGTACTTGGGATCGCGCGTCTGCACCACCATGGGATGGGTGACGGTGGCCGTGGTGCCACCCAGATTCCACACGAGGCGCACACGTCGCTTGTACAGCTCTAGAGTGATGTGGCGTCCCTCACTGCCCTCCACTTGGATGAGAGGCGAACTCTCAATGTGGTTGGCCAATGCAAAGCTGAGACGCAAATTGTTGGAGGTGCTAAGGCCATAAGACGCTGGCAGATAAGAGCGAATGCACTTGGGACCCAAAGACTCCAATGATACATCGATCTATAAATGGAGAAGAGAATTATATTTAAGGGTTCCCATTCCTTCCCTTAGTTATGCCAACTCACCGCTTGTGCCGCATGCCTGGCCTTGGCTATCTGATCCCTGAGCTGCTGCAGCTGCTTGGCCATGCTGTTGTTCCATGCCTCGAACACTTGCTGCTCCTTGGATGCCTGCTGCTCCAGATAGCTGAGCGAGACATTAGCCAGTCGCAGATTTGTCTTGGTTAGGGATATATTTTCCTGTGCCATTCCCAGCTTGATGTCCCAGTCGGGCTCCAGCTTGGTGAAGGATTTGCGCATGTTCTGAATGGATTCCTGCATCTCCTTGGCTTTGCGCAGTTCTGCGCGCATCTGTTCGCCGGTTCTTCTGGCCAAATCCAAGCTCTCCTTGGCATGACGACGGGCCGAGCTGTCCGTGAGGGTCTGCAGCTGGCCAGAGATGTTGTTGGTGCGCAGCCCAGACTCGAAAATGGTCGCCTTGATGCCCTCCACCTGCTCCTGCTGCTGGTGCAACTTCTCTTTGAGCACATTGGACTTGTGCATCTGCTTGAGGGCCTCCTGCTGTAGCTGCCTGGAGCGGTGCAGCGAGTGCTTGGCCCGCTCAATCATGGAGCTGCCATCGCTGGGATAAAGCGTTCGCTGAGCATCGTAGACCCGCTCCTTGGCCAGCATCGAGCCCTGACGTGCATCGTTGATCGCCTTCGTTATGTTGCTGTGTGCCGAGCTGGCCAGCATGGCAATGCGTGCACCGTTCCTCGTGGGCTGGAACTGCCGTGCATACTCGTTCGATCTCTCCAGTAAACGATCCGCGTGCTTCTCCGCCTTGGGCAGCCAGTGTTTGCGCACCTCCCGCTGCTGCTCGAACGTGACGTCGAGCGTTGCATTCAGGAGCACAGCCGAACCGTCCAGCTGGTTCAGGTGTTCGCTCAGCAGAGACTGCCGCTCCAGGTTGAGCCTTGCCAGCTCTTCACCCTGGTTCAGATAGCTCTGATTGAGATGCCTTCCAATGAGCTGGCCCAGCTCATTCAGCTCCTGATGCGCCTCAGCCGTGCGGCCACTGAGATTGCGTACATGCTCCACGATGTCCTCCGCCTCGCTCTCCACCTCAAGGGTGCGATCGAGCTGCAGGCGCATGTCCACCACACGATGATTGGTCTGGTTCAGATCACGCCAGAGCATCTCTAGGCGACCCCGCTCATCGAATGCTGCATCCGAGGCGTTGCCCGAGACATAGAAGTGCCGCCAGGCGCACTCGTTGGTGCTGCGAATGCCCTGAATGCCCTGATGATGCTCTTGTATAGCCTGCAGATAGAAGCGAGCCTGCTTTAGGGCAGTCGGCAGACTCAGGTGCTGTGCACCCATCCCGTAGTTCCTCAAATCGTGCAGCGTCTGAAGTATCTCTGCCCGAACCACTCCCACATCGTGTTGCTGCACCAAAGCGTCATCCTGCATGGCCTTCAGAGCAAACTGCCTCTTTCCAATCGTGGACAGAGCCTTGCGCGACTTGAACTTCATATTCTCTGCATGGGCATCCAGCTTGAGGACGCCGGCAGTGTCATAGTCCTGCAGCAATTGCCGCGCCTGGCTAAAGTCCTGCTGCCGCCCACGCCAAGTGTCGTAGCCACGCTCGTACTCGGACAACTTGAGGTAGGGAGCCGGTATACCCGTCAGATCCATGTTGTGCAGGCCGCGACGCAGCTTATGGCCCACCAGCTCAACGTAGTCCAGCAGCAAGAGCGTGCAATTGTCGCAAACTGTGGAGAAATATTAAAATTAAATATGAATGAGTAAGGGTGGAAGACAAGACTCACCTTTGCAGCCATTGTCCACCACATGATGCCGTTCCGCCAGACATTTGCTGCACTTGAGACCCGTGACACCCTCGCGGCAATAGCACTGACCCGTCTCCGAGTCGCAGCCCTCGGCTCGGATGCCATCCGCGTTACAGTTGCAGGCCTGGCAGCTGCTATTGGGATACATTGTGGGATTGCCAAAGTAGCCGTGATGGCAGCGCTCGCACAATCTGCCCGTGTAGCCGGGCTTGCAGACGCAACTCACTTCCCCGTCCCAGACATTACAGCCGCGGGCAAAGTTTCGATTGGTTTCGGGGCAGGGGCAGGCCTGGCAGCCGTGCGGGGAGTTGGGATCGCCATAGAAGCCCTCGGCACATTGCTGGCAATGATCTCCGCCACTGTTGGCGCGACAGTTCTGGGTTTCCATAAAAATTAGATATTGGTTCAAAATGAATTTGTGTTTTGTGATTACCTGACAGACGCCCGTCTCTTTGTCACAATCGGTGCTGCGTCCATTGCAATGGCAGGGAGCTGCACGTCCAATTAGATCCTCAATGAAGACACTGTCCACATCGCTGGTGTTGCGCCAACGATAGAAGGAGCGACCAGGATCCTGGCAGGACAAACCATCAAAGCGCTTGGGACACTTGCAACGCTCCACGCCCTTGGCTATGAGGTTGGTGGAGCCCTCCACATAGATGGCCGCATCCATGTGCACATTCTGAAGGCTAAGACCAAAAGAGAGAATAACTAGAGACATATTCCACGGGAGCCTGTAGCGCTGGACTTACACAACTTCCTGGAAATCTGCAAAGGCGAAGGCGCGTATGAAAATGTGGCGAATATTTTGGAGGGCTGCCATGAGAGTTCCCCGATCGACGGCCTGATTATTGTGATGATACTTCCACAGAGACTCGTGGAGCGGCACGCGATGTGTCACATTTAGGGAGTATTCAAACTCCTCGTACTCGTAGAAATCCAACAGCAGCTTCGAGTGGGCATGGAGCTGAACAAGCGGATACTGCGAGAGAATCTTACGCTCCAGCGGCGTGTGAGCGCCTTCGGTTATTAAAGAAAAGTACAGATAGCCACCATAGCTGCTGGTGCGATCCCCGTAGAACTGTGGAGGCAGCTGGAAGTAAAGCGGATGGTAGAACTGCCCGTAGGCACCGATGGACACATTGCCTGTGGATCGCGGCACCAGACTCAGGTCATTCATGCGCTGAATCTCCGCATCCTCGCGATGGAAGACGGTGCCCTCCATCTGGACCACCACAATGTACTCGTACTCCCCGCTCGGCACATGCTGTGGACGTATCTGCTGCACACTGAGGTTCCTCGACTCGGGCATGCGTATGTGGCCCCAGGACAGCTCGCTCTGCTGGCACTCGCCGGAGCGACCGAAGCAGAAGCAACGCGTGCATCCCTCTGGGTTGAGAGCGGACAGCCCGAAGGTGCTCTGCATGCAGGTGTCGCACTTGAGACCCACCACGAGACTCTTGCACGGACACTGGCCATTCGAGTCGCAGGCAATCAAGCCATCCGAGCGGGTAAAGGAACCATCCGCGTCGCAGCCACAGCGCCTGCACTCCGGATAGCCAAAGTAGCCCGCGGCACAGGAGTCGCAGCTTCTGCCCGCATATCCCTCGCGGCACTGGCACTGCCCGTCTGCCGGAGCACACAGCTGGCCAATGGAGCCAATGTGATCGCACTCGCACTCCCGACAGCCCAGACGCGCTTGCCAGCCCCAAGTGCCGGGCACACACTGCCCACAGCCCAGTCCGCGGGTGAACTTGGGACAAATGCAGCGTCCGTTGTGGGAGTCGCACACCTGTCCCTCCGCCGTGCACGCCGAGCAGCGTTGGCAGCCCTCGGTGCTGAAGCCGAAGAAGCCTTCGGTGCACTCATTGCAATGCTGGCCACCCACTCCGATCTTGCAGTCGCACTGACCGGTCCACGGATTGCACTCGTCGCCCCGGGAACCGTGCGGGTCGCAGTGGCAGTCGTGACATCCGACGCCTTGCGTGAGATTCCAGTGGCCCGCACGGCACTTGTCGCAGCGTCTGCCCGTCACATTGGCCAGACAGGCGCATTGTCCGGATCGCTTATCACACGCAGCGGACAGGGAACCTACGCTGCTGCAGTGGCACTCTGAAAAGAGAAGAGAGAGAGGAAAGACATCAGTATAAAGAACAAATCTAGGACGCAAAGGCTTTACTGCCAGCTGCTGCCCAAGGTACGAATCAGCTTCAATAAATCCAATTTATTGAGCTTTCCCCTTCTTGGGTTACTGGGCCACAAGCACCAGCATTTTCAGTGGCAGTGGCAGCCAACTAACTGCACCTAAACAGCAAACCAACTGCTGGCCCAGACCAACCAGGCGACCCACCAACCCGCAGGCCGCAGTCATCCAGCCAACTGGCTGGTTTGTGGGTTGCGCGTAGGCAGCACCTCGATGCCCGCCCACATACTCGTATGCATAGAGTTTCCTATTTGGGCGACAAACGACAAATGCGACGACGTCGCAAGCGGACCATGGACGATGGACACCGAAAAAAACCAACTGTGGGAGACAGACAAGTCTCCGCTCTCGTTTGTGGACAAGGAGGAGGCACATACGAAAATAAATTCATTCATAAATCCGGTAAACCAACGCAAAGCGCAAAAAAAAGAGAAATATATAAATATACGAGTATAGAAAATGTTCAAAATTGATTGCACGATCCATAAAAAAAGAGTCTGAAAAATAGGCGAAAAATGCATAACAAATTCGAAGAGAGTTTGGGATTGAAAGGTAACGAAGTTTGAGTGCACTCTGATTTGTTTTGGTATGATTTATAGTTAAAGAAAGATAAAATTATACTATGAAATGGCAAGTCAATAATAAACACAATAAATGCAAGATGTAAGTGAAGTTTAAAGTGTCTAAAATATTCTATTAAACTTTTCTTTGGCACTCCCAGTCAATTTAATAGTCTCTCATCCATGTATAGAGTATTGCCAAATGGATGTACATATGAAATTATGAACAAGCATAGCACGCGACACGATGGGAGAGGTGATAGTGGTTCCACTTCGTTCCTCGATGTCTCTGGAGAGCATGATGGG
This sequence comes from Drosophila guanche, assembly GCF_900245975.1. NCBI lineage: Eukaryota > Metazoa > Arthropoda > Insecta > Diptera > Drosophilidae > Drosophila > Drosophila guanche. The sequence goes on from NW_022995748.1 coordinate 7,369,013, forward strand.
GGGAAGGAAGCTGCGCCTCAAGGCACCTGGCTTGTTGCAGGGACCGGGACAAGACTTGCTACGACAGCAGCACACAGCTGTCAAGTGGTTGCCGGCATTCGAAAATTTGCATTTTCATGAATGAACGAATCGGTAGAGAAAGGCTACAACTTCTTCAGACAAACGTTCCACCAATACAAAAAAAAGTTCCATCACCGATGACATTCAGTTGCTGAGCATCTGAGAAAATGATGTCATTAAAGCGTACAATGAGAATCACGACTCTTCGCCCATCGTATCCTATCCCATAGTAGATGTTAGCTGTAGCTGGTGCTTTGATTGGAAAAGCGTTTGTCATGCAACACAGTTTGGGAGTAACTCGTAGTACACCCACGGTCAACTGTCTGATGCGTGGGCATGGCTCTACCAATTTTTGTTTTATTGACAATTCCGTTTTGTTTGATTTTTTATTAATGAGCACGTTTTGTTTGTTTTCTGTTTTTCCGTTCCTTATTTTGACTCTTGCCTCCGTCTGGTCCGTGGTCAGAGATCCCCTTGGAGTGTGTGTGTGTGGGCAGTCCTGAGTGTACTTCCGTTCGTTCAACGGTTCTCGTTTTGAATGTGCGTAAAACCTGAAGGTTTCCCTGCATTTGCATGGGCGGAAATTGCAGTTGATGGATTGCCTCTAGCCTTGTGGGCTGAATGTGCACTTAGATGTTCGTTTCTGGGTGGAAAGGAAGTCAATGAAGCTCCAAAAAGCAGTCGTAATGGCTGGCATGGTCAGGTCTGTTCGAATAATCAATCAAAATACCTAAAATTCTACATTTGTCAGTAGTCTCATTCTTGATGTTGGCCTTGGACCATGTCAACATGGCGTATACACAATGCAAGTGCCAAGAGTGAACCTGACTGACATTTCCAAACGACCACAAACTCAAATGCAATGCAATAAATTAACAATAAATTACTAATAAATATTTCTAAAAAGAAAAACCCATTCATTGACAGTTTAATTGCACATTCGCCTGCGTTTGGCCAGCACCAAAGAATAGAAACAGAAAAAAAAACAGCAGCGAATGGCAGAAATATGTTTCGAATGCTGAGCTCACTTTAATTTGGAGCACGTGTTTTGTGGGCAACATAACTTTTGTTACTATCGACATGACAAAATATTGATTAAATGATTTATGTTTTCGCTCACTGCGTACTCGCGGCCAACGCTGCGCATGCGCAATGCAGTTTGCCACGACAAAAATGCACCAACGCATGACAATCAATTATCGTAAATCTCGACTGAACAGAAGAAATACTTGTATGCCAAAAAGTAAAGATAAATAAACGTTGAAATACGTGGAATATCAGATACTCTGCAGCGAATAAGTTATATATTTCTGGTTAGATAATAAATCCACAGATAGTGCAACAGCTAAAGCTGTCTGTTTCGCGTAGAGAATATGGAATAAATGTATACATTATAGTGGCGATTTCTGTTCGATATTTGCACGAGTAATCAAGCGGCAATTAAGAGTCTGTAGGCAACTGCGATAACAATCTTGTGGCAACACGCTGGCTGACAGACGGCCTAAATGAATGAATCAATGGGTGAATGAATAAGTGAGTAAGTGAGGGAATGAGTAAATGAGCTGGGCTGAATTGAGTGATTGACTGAACGGAATACATATGTATATATATTTATGTGCATAAAGCTGACATCCGAAATGTCTGAAATGATGAATACTAGCAGAACTCCAGTTGGTTCGGCAGCGTTTACTGTTGGCCATTGGCTTGTTAGTCGCCCACTCTTGACCCACATTTAAAGCCATTCAGGGGAGAGCAGGAGAGAGTGGGAGTGGAAGTGGGAGAGGACCACCCGGCTGAAATCTGTCTCCTAACAACCTCACGTAGCCAACGTTCCAAATTTCGTTTTCCTCCTTTTTTTCTTCTGCCTTAGTTAATTAACCCGTTTGCATAAATTTCGGCGCGGCCGGCCACCAGCGGAAGAAAGAGCTAAATCTTGAACCAGTTCCAGTTCGAGTCGGCTGCTCCTCCGCCGTGCTGTCGGGACGTTATTTATGCTTTCTTTGATCGAACCTGCCCCGGCACGTCATATCACTGGTAGTCGTAGTCGCAGTCGTGCTCCCCGGCCTGCACTCTGCATCTCAATTGTTTTCGTGCCCCTCGTAAATTAATCGACTATTATGTTGGCCAGGAAATTGTGTCTGACTCCTCGCCGACTACGTTCTGGCTCCTCCACTTACTCCACTCCTAATGGCTGGGAGTATTTGAGAAAATAATAGAAAAATTAATTATAGCATTTTGTTTGCTATAATAAATGGTTTCTCCAGTGTTTCGGTGTTGGTGTCGGTGTTGGATCAACGGCGCCCGATAAGTGGCGGCGTCTCTGAAAGTGGCCACATTAAGTCCGATCTTGTATGCAATTTATACATTTCAGTGCGGATTGAGTTGAGTTGGCCTGATGAGGAAATCGTGTGGCAGATTTGCAGCTGGGAGAGTCTGATTATAATGTTAAAAAAATAGTAGAAAATTGAAACAGCATCAGGAATGGATCCAATCTTGATAAAGAATGCATCATCAACACAAAGCCCAAACAGATAAACTATGCTAGATATTGCATACCTATAAATCTGTTAAAAACCATTTTCCTACACATACCTAAGCTACGTACCTCCCACACTTTTATTATCAATTCGCATCTAAACGACTCACGTAGGCAACATTAAAAGCCATACGAAATCATCCGAAACTACCGACAAAGTAGAAAACATTTGGGAGATAAAAATAAAACCACTCAACCCAAACACTTGCGAAGTGTTTGCGCAAATAATTTGCCAACATTATGAACAGAAGACCCTTTAAATGATGTGCCGAAAGCAGATTTGAGTCTTAGACTCAAAAACGAATGTGCATAAATTTTGCACGCACAAAACTGTCAACAGAAAATGACAAGAAATATGAGAAAAACCAGAAAAGGTAACACCGAAGCTGAATACACTAAAGAATAGCTTGAGAGACATATAACATTTATAGCACATAAGCATAGAGAGATCAATTATCTTTTATATATCAATCGTTAATCGTTGCAATATTATCGAACAAAAACTGCAGTACCCTCTGTCAGGGTATAACAAAATGCCGCCAACGCTTCATACAAAAAAAAAAGCAAACCTTAGTGCTTGAAATGGGGTGCGCCTGAAATTTTGCACGGAGATCGTTTTCCTAGCCATGCGAATGTGACATTTACAAAATGTTTTTCATATTTTTCATATTTTCCTAGCAAGCAATCCAATCTATTTGGTCTGGGCCATGTAATTTATGTTTCCTGCCGCTGCGAAAAATATTTCCATTTGAACGTACAATATTTTCGTGGCCCGCTCATTAGTCAATGACAGGCAGAAAAGAGCGCGAAGTATTTTTGGCACATTTAAATGCAAATTAATGTGCCATTCATTAACGCCGGCTCCCATCCATCATACAGTTTGACAAGAATTGGAAAAGGTCATAGCGCCTGCACTGTTGCTCGATTGCCAAACCGAATCCCCAGTCTCATGCGGGTAATACCAAAGTTTATGGCATGGAAAATTGTGCGCGCATCGGCAGAATCGAATTTGCATATGGGGATTAAATATGTATGGGAGGCATTTTACGGCCACACTTGCCACTTGTCTTAAGACCTCACCATGGCCAAACCCCAAGAAAAACTGCATTTCCAGACGGCAGGTCTAAAAATAAAATGTCATGAAAAGTCTGCGAGGAAAACTGAAACAAAAATACCCATTCATATGCTCGATGGCACGCCTGTCGCTGGATATGGCCACATAAACTATATCATTTGGGATTTTGCCAGCAGAATTATGGGACCATAAGGATAAGCCATGAATATGGATAAAAAAAAGCCATTAAACATCTATGATTATGGTTTCCCGATTTCCCGGAGCTAGTTTTGCCCTCGCACATCGTAAATGAAGCAGGGAGGCCGGACCGGCTTCCACTGGTTGCATCTTTCTAACAACTTTCACACTACAGATCTGCGGCTGCAGCTTCTCACGTATTTAGCCAAACTATCTCCACATGCCATAAAAACGTCAAACTGAATTTTATTTCAATTAACAAAACCATTCGACCCCCACACCACACTGATAGAAATAAAACCAGATACCCGTCAGTACATTCAATGAATTTTGCACGCTATCGGAAATTGTTTCGTTTTCCAGATTGCTTTTTTTTTGCCGCCAGCGATTTCAATTTGGGCGACCGAAAACTATTCCCACCGACTGTGGTGGGAGGTAGTCTGAGGTAGGAGGAGGTTCAGTACGGCTTATATATTTGATAGCCGCGGCTTTTAAAATTGTAAATACATGTCGCTAATAAAGATAAGGAATGAGCGGGACCACTGTCCACTGTCCCTCCCTCGGACAGTGGTCCGCCCCTGCGAGGGTGTTTCAAATACGGGCCTTAAAAGTTAATTAAAAATGTCCAAAAGTGCGGCCCCGTTGTAATTAAAACTCAACTGCAATTAGGCAAAAACACTTTAACGTGACTGCATACACTTCTTTGGCTTACTGACTTCCGAAGTAGGTGGCCACCTCTTTGTTAAAGTTGTGTAATTAAAAATTGTTTGCTCTTTTCGTGAGAATATTGAAAAAATGCAATTTGTTTGATTGCAAGCTAAAGTGGAAGGTGTTTACGTGAAAACACTGAGAGTTTTAACGATGCGCAGGAAGCAAAATATGAATATGGGAGTCAGAAATTAAAGGTTCAAGGATCGAAGTTTGGCTGTCCATTCGGTTTTGAATTCAGATCATTCATAATCACCAGATGTTTATATGAAATTATAAAATATGAAATTAATTTAAAAAGTGAGGAGGTTGAGCATAAACACCTAAGTGATCGATCTAGTAAACAATTTATTTTCTATCAGCGAGCTTTTAATTGTAGTTCTATATAAAGATTTTCTGTCAGAGATTTTTCTTATGCTCGTATCCTAAATAATGTTTGGTTTGAAGATAATTTTGTTTACCTAAGTGTTTTCGATGATTAAGTTAAATAGAAATGGACCAACAGATATGCATAAATAATACTCTAACTGATTGGTCGACACAAGTATGTGGTCTCCAGTGCGTCACAAGTTTCCGAAGGGCTAGGTTTTCGCTTTCATAGTTTAAGACCTTTGCCCGTAAAAATATAAATTTCAAGGGTGTTTAATCGGCTCATAGAAACCCACTTTGTATCATTTGGCTTACTGTTCATATTTTGACATCATATGTCATGTAACAGTAACTGGCCTCAGTTTATGGTCGGTTTCGGTGTTGGTGTTGATGCTGATGTTGACGTTGGATGTTGTATTTGCCGGCCTATGGAGAGAAACACACATTACCTACACCCAGCGGACACTCCCACATCGAGTGTTCACCATCGCAGAGGCTGTCGCTGTGGCTGTGTCTGACATACAGGTAACTTTTTTGCATGTCTCGGGTGTGCGAGCCGGCCGCCCCAGACAGCCCGGCAACGGCAACGGCAACCCAGAGCCGTGTCTCCGTCCGATCCAATCTGGAGACCCACAGACGTAAACACACCCATTGCCAAGAGCTGGGCTCGGAGCAGGAGCAGGAGCAGAAGGAGGCAAGGCGAGGCGACGGAGCAGTCAAGCGATCTCGACCAAGTGACAGGAAATGCAATTTGAGTGCGCTAAACTTTTGACTGCGTTTAGCTTTTGATAGGCGAAAGTACGAGTACGAGTACACGGGTCTCTCTGTCTATTGGGAGTACACACATGAGTATTGGGTTCTCTATTTTGGTGGGTGTTGCCCCTCGGTGGGCGTAATCCAAGTGAAATATCTTTGATTTTAATTGGAATTGCTTAATTAAGCGGGAAAAATTGTTCCGAGACATTAATGGCCGTATTTTTTGTAGGGGACATAAAGGTGACTGGGGATAAGAGAATGATGGAATTAATTTGGAGCTGAGTCAATCACAAAATCCTGCTAGTAATTGGAGCTTGAAATTGTTTCAGTACGAAACAATTTTCATTCAATACAAATTTGTGGTCTCTATGGCCTCAGAATGACCTCTTTCGGGTCTCCCAGCCAAATATTCCTTCTCAAAGCACAGCTCCCATAGCAAAAGATCCAAAATCGTCTAAGTCAGCTCAATCATAGTGGTGCAGCATAACGTAGTCACATTAATTGTTGTTGCTTACATTGCTGCAATCGTTCTTTCGTCTCTTTATGACGCGCCTTTCTTGCATTCCTCTGCTCTCTTTATCGATTTGCCTCTCTTTCACCTTCCGTATCGCTTTCTCGATCTGTCGCTCTCGCTTGCATTAGGGCACGGGGCTACGTACATATGTACATATGTATGTACATACGCATATATTCGGTCAATTGCTGACATACATATCGCGGTCTATGTAAGTATGCATGAATCGCGCATCTGTTTCACCTTCCTTATCGCTTACTCGATCTGCCGCCTGCCATTCTGTGATTTGTATTAACCAGCAATTAAATACGCTTAATACCTTCACAACCTCTCTATGGATTAAACTGAGCTTCACTTGATTAGTTTCTCAAAATATTGTTTAATATAAAAGCACAAAAAAATACTTCCGAGCATCTTAAATATTGCACAAAAACCCATATGAACCGAAAAAATCTTCGAGGCACCTTTCGTTCCATTTCGATATTTTCGCAAGCCGCCAGTCCCCCTTCCGGCAGCCCTTTCAGTCCTCCAGTCTACCCTCACACCACCATCAGTCAGTTCCCACTCGTCCCAATCCACAAAGTTAAGCACATGTTACGGGTAAACTCGTATGTGTATGCCAACTTCTATGCTGCTTCAACGTCGCTGCGGGAAAAATGTGCCGTTTCATTTAAACTGCCGCTTCGTTGTTTACGCATCAGCACAAACAACAGCACAGACGCGCACAAAGAAGCAGACACATACAGACACAGAGACAGACTCGGCAACGCCAGCAAAATCATTTGAAGTGCATAGATCAAAGTGACCGAGGAGGCGCCAGGGCAAGGGTGTTGTTATTATTGTATTTCTCTGTTTGTTGCTGACTTCGCTCTTGTCCCCAGGGGCAGGCGGGGTCCCGATCGTCTCTGACCTCAGACAACCTGGCACACGTTGTGGGGGCTCTCTTTCCTGGGATGTGAGCTCAAAGCAAAATTACCAAATAAATATGAAAACGTGACTCTGAGTCGAAGACAGAGAAGGAATCTTTTACGGGCACATTCCTGAACCAGTTCAACCCCTGAAACTAAACCATATTATCTCTGGGGAACGGGAACCATGCTTGGTAGATATCCCCCTTTACCCGATAGATTAAAAAGTGAAATTTCCATGTGTCATATTATCAATTTTCTCTCTGATTAACCTCAATACCCGTTCGAGACCACAAATGATTGCTGCTAGGGTTTCGTGTTTCCGGTCTTAGGCCCTCACATTTTATGTTCGCTTTTAATTGGAAATGGATTTATTGTGTTTTCCATTTCTTTTGTCCACAAGCTTGACATTTATTTCACATTTTACGCAATAAATCACTCAACAATGTGTTGCATTTTTCCTTTTTCTGTTGTTGCAACAGGCATCAGCAACACCTTCAAAAATGCCTGCAAAGATATTTATGATGGTATTTGCCGTTGCAAAATTAATGTTTAATTTAAGCGTCAGAAAAATAATTTGCCTGCGTTTTTTGGCTCTCTGCACTGCCATGCCAGGGAGGCTCGAAACGGGTTCCACATAATCAGATTTAATGAAAATTGAATAATAAATATTATCAGGCGAGCAGGCGAGAAGAAAAAGATTGCTGAAAATTGCCGCAATATTTTGGCTTAATGGTTTCTAACACCCAGAAGCTGGCTGCCAAGGAAACCCGGCAAACTCTTGGGAAATTACAATTTTGGTTTAAGATATACGAGTAGATAGATGCCAGCAGATAAACAGTATCTTCGATTGGAGGTATTTAAGCTATTCATAAACAGGGAATACAAAAATGTAATTTTTGTTGTAGGAGGACGCTCCGACGTTAAAGGCTGTAACATAATCCTCAAACAAAATGCCACACACAGGCAGACAAATGTCTTTTATCCATAAGAGTCAACAGTCGATTTCTGCTAACCTTACAGTTTGTGAGCCACTGCAGATTACTGTCAAACTGGGTCCAGGTCTGACAGTTGCATTTGTCACTCGGCTTGTTTGTTTGCTTGCTTTTTTATTCATTTGTTTGTTATGCGGCTTTGTTTGCCCGTCCATTTGCTCCGCTTACATCAAGTTTGCCACAGTCGAGTATTTCTCTAGCTCTGGCTCAACCGCTTCACGGCCTCTCATCAGAGGCTTTGTTTTTCCTGTTTTTTTTTTTGCTTTGCGATTTGTGTCTCTTTTTTCGTTTTTGTGATTTTCGGTTTTATGTGCAATTAGCGGGCGCATTGTTTGTTTGTTTTGGTGGCACGTTTCATTGTAATTAAAAAATCGCCGTTTTGCCAGAAACATGTTGTGCCTGTGCCCCGAGATTTGACTTGGTCTGTCCATTCCACTCGTACTCTTACACCCATATGGAACGCCATGTACATGTATGTAGGTGTCTCCCCTGTCTTGCTGTCTTCATCTCTCAGTTTCTGTTTCTGTTTCTGTTGCAGAGATCGGAGACACTGGAAATGTCAATATTTGCCGCTGCTTAACCAGTCGATGAATTCGGTCTTGGTTTATGGCTGTTCGTTGCTCATGCTGTGCATTAATGTTTGTGGCAGCCGCCTCAGCTCTATGGGATTTTCTTGTGGCTGGCTACCACTGGGGGGAGTCTGGGTGACTGGGTGTCTGGCCACAAAAAACCACTGACCTAAAGAAAATCTACTGCAGTAGTGTGGGTCGATGATCTTCGTTGTGTGGGGAGAGTACATACATATGTACTTGTCTCTTAATTGGGAGATATGTCTTGTCCGTGCATGGGTTCAGGACTGAATAAAATGCAACTGCTATAAAATTCCTAAGCCACTAATTGAGCAACTCGATGAACGGGCAACTTGAGCAATTACGAATTTTGGGTTAATGCCCCAATAATTGACAGAAAAATATAAATAAAGTACCTAAGAATTATGTAACCTTTATTTCCATCTTCATCGTTTTTTATGGCAAATAAATACTCAAATATCTTTAGTATTATTAAATCACATGATTGATTGGCTTGAATCAAAGACTGGACAATCACAAATTAACTTTTGGTTGCTTGAATGGACCATTCATCAGCGAACCAAAGATTGATGAACCATCAAAACGGTACAATTTGCATAGTTTATTCGGGCCACCATCCACTGTGACTCTGATCCGATGCCTTGTTGTGGCATTTGCTGGCCAAATGGAACAATCGCAGCGCTGCAGTGGACCCACTCGCATAGATGGCAGAGAGAATGTCATCAGCGGCCCCCAGTTGGGCGCCACTTTACACACCAATAACCAAAAATGGCCTAAAGGCAACCAACAACTGGCTCTCTCTCCCCCTATTTTGCCACACACATAATGCCGGGTTCGTGCTGGTTTGGGGCCATGTCTGAGAGGCTGTGCTCCCCGAAATGCTAATTGAGCGTCGGGCCGAGCAGCCAGGCGCCAAATGGAGTTCCAGTTCCACGTCCAGGTCCAGGTCCAGGTCCAGCGCCAGATCCAGAGCCAGGGACAATATATCAATGTGAGGTAGCCTGGCCAAGAGTCTCTGCGTAATGTCTTCCCATACTCGTACTCGTACCTAGTTTTTTTTGTTGGTCTTTAATGTGTATGTAATTTGATTTGGTTGCAAATTTGTTGAGTGATTCGATTACATAAGCGAAATAAAGAGAAATCAATAAATTGCAACAGCAGCAGGCCTAAAAAATGGCGAGCAGCCAATCAATATATTTTTTCCAATTGATTTTTAATCACATTTTCAGCAAAGTTTCTTTTAAATATTTATTTAAAACAGAGCAAGTTTCTGAACTAAATATTTCCTTCTTCCATTTGGAGGCCTGTCAACTAATGCGAGACACGACTTGCCTAGTATGTGACCATTAAAACCAGCACAGCCACGAATAACCTCCAATCAAAATATTTGTGTACACATTTGAATTATAGACACTTTGAGTTGATAAGGAAAATGTTTGACAACTTGTTGATCAATGCATGTAGATTTGGTAAAAGTGAAAAATTAATTGGATGTTGGGCAGGGATTGCACAAGATTAAGATGAAGATTAGAAGCTATTTCTGAATAAATCAACGATCTGTTTTATTTTGCCTTGTTGTTAAATTATTTATGCCTCTAAAATAAAACTAAATACGCATATGGGCTAGCTTGAGCTGATTTTTATGCATATGACTAAAATCCTCTCTGGCACCTTTCCAATTCCCCTGGTTACCCAAAAAGAAGGCGCTCGTACCGACCAATTAGACGCACTTTCTATGCGAGACGCCGCTGGGGGTAATTATTGCACATGGACAAGGCGATGAAGGCGCCGTTGCCTGGTGCCCGGTCCATGGTACGCGTTCCACGGTCTACGATCCATCTAAGCATCCATTCAACCACATTAAATGCCATAAACTGCTGTGAATGCAATTTTTATTAGCGTAATTAACACCTTTTTCAGCCGGACAGATGCTCTTTATTTCTTTCTCTCTCAGGAGCGACGACAATTGACGACAATGAATAAGGAATCGTGATTTGCTTACCGCGATGCCTTGGGCGCTGAGACGTGGTCGACCTCAGGGGAATGAAGTGCTGCTGTTGCGGGAAGAGACGTACTCCTGGGCCGCCTGCCAACAGCCCTGGAGGGCAGGGCGGGATTGGGCCCAGATTGCTGTATAGCAGAAAGTTGCTGCTACCGGGCTGTATTACGAGATGTTGCTGCTGCTTTTGGGTAAGGTTTCCCAGTAGATTGTGTTGCTGCTGCTGCTGTTGTTGGTAGTAGCCTGGCACTATGGCGAAGCCATGCTGCTGTTGTTGTATCTGGGAGCGCGGCGTAACTGCAACAATATGCTCATGTTGCTGATGTTGTTGGTTCAGCTGCACGCCAGCAACATTTTGTGGCTCCCTCTGCTGGTTAACCTGGAGTCCTGTCCCATAATGCTGCTGTTGCTGCTGTTGCTGAAAGCTTGAATGCACACGGGAGTGATAGCTGACTGGGTGCAATGGCTGCTGTGGTATCTTTGGTATCAATGTTGTAGCCGTGGCAGTCACAGTTGCCACTGTCGTTGTTCTTGTGGCATGTGTGGCATTCCGGGGATACGGGAGTGGCCGGAACTTTCTTCTCCTAGTTATGGTCGAATTTCGAATTGGCTGTGATTGAAATTTCCTACGCAACTTTCGACGTCCTGGAGTAATCGTTGTTGTTGCTGCTGTAACCGATGAAAAGGCGGCCGCTCCTACACCCAATCCTGTTCCCGTAGCAGATGCTGTTGCCGTTGCACTGGCCGTGGCCGTTTGTATAATTTCATTGAATTTGCTGCTTATATTGATATTTACACTGCTATTTACACTGGTTTGCGCATGTTGCTGCAGCATGTTGCCCTGGGGCGAGCCATGTTGCTGCGGCTGCTGCTGCAACGTTTCTACTATGCAGACTAGAAACACGTAAAAGAGCAGCAGCCACTTTGTTGATGTATTTCGATGCGGTTTTGTGTCTGCTTTTTGTTGTTTCTTTAATTTTCGTGGCCCTATTAACGCATCTGTCATATTGACAGTTCGTTTGTCAGACGCTGACATTTTCCGTTCTTTTTTCTTTTGTGAGCTTTGAGCGACTTTCCCGATTTATTTTTCACTTCTTGTGTCGCATTTTGTTTGTGGTTTTCACGGGCTTTACATACATTTTTTCTAAAGAACAATTATTGGTTTTTGATTTTATAATTTATTGTGGGAGTGGAGTTTTTTTCCTCTTGATAGTTGTGGCATTTTGTGGTAAGAAAAGTGTAAAAATTCCCATTATTTTGACAATTTGTTTCATTTGTTTACAGAACAATATTCTGGCCCCATTTCGTTAACGAATCAACAAGTTTGCCAACAAAAAGATAGACAAAAAAAAAAAAGCAACAACATTTGACAATTCGTAAATAAACAAAGAATTATTTACGCTTTTGGTTCATTCACAGATCAGATGTAGAATATTTCGAATAATGTGGGGTCCGGTCTGCGAGCTAATTAGGCGAGGCATACAAAAATAGCAGAGTCTTAAGCAAATGTGTTACAATTGGTAGAATTTCTGGGGTGTTTACTCTGCCCCAGACTCGCGGGAAGAGTTTATTCCCAGTGGGAGTTCCGAGTCGAAATGGGTGGGGTCGGTCTCTTAAACATGATCCAAAATACTAGATAAACAGGGAAGTATTAACCCAAACAATGTATGGCGGGACAGATGGCATAAATTTGCCGGGCAAAACCCATAAACTTGTTTTTGAAAACTTCATTATAAAGGGATCCGCTTGCTTGGGATTGAAGCATCCGCTAGATAAAATAAATACGAGCATCTTCCAGGAAGCGCAGCTGCAAACAAATTCGCACACAGAACGACGAACACCGACGGAACGATGGTATCCCAAAAAGTACAAAGACCCAAGAATCGCACAGCAGACACACCAAACATTCAAGTTTACTTGAATGGAAACCAATCCAAAATCCGAAATCGTGATGTAATAAATTTCAAAGCGAAATAAAAAAGTAAAGCTGTGAACAACAAAATACTTGGAGATTTGTTTGGAACGAGTGTTTTTAGTCTATAAAAAAGGCAATACATTCCCGTATGCCTATGACGCAAAACGTTGATCAGGAGGGGGGAATCGTATCGACTGATGAACTGATGGAGGATCGTAAATAATCCGAAAACGTATCTACTGACAAATAGGCAAAATGGACAATCCGTAGAGTGAGCTCGGAGACCACTATGTGTATTGTATTCACTTTATGAGTGTATTCACAAGTGGAAAATTAGTTGAAAGAGCAACAAAATTTCAAATAAGTGAACGAGCTTTTGTTTTCCTTTGAAATTCGGCGGCTTTTGGTTATTTGATCTTTTTTCTCTTATTTTGCCCAACAAACCCCGAAACATTTTTTCATAATTTTCGTTTTCTTTGGACATCTTCCGCTTTCTGTCTGTTCTGTCCGTCTGTTTCTCAGTCATTGTCAGTGTCTGGGGTATTTTTATTTGCTTTTTGCCTCTTTTGTGGTCGTTGCTGTCCATCTTTTGAGACGCTCAAGAGGCTGCTTCTCTCTCGGCTACCTAATTTAAATTTCTCACATTACAATTAAATTTGAAAAAAACTTGTCAGGGCCATTCAAGCGATTCAAGAGATTCAAGAGATTCGCCCGGTGGACCACCACTTCACCTGGCCGTTTACCTCTCGGTGTAACTGTGAGGGCCTGCCGCGGCATGGCATTCCCCAGCTGACAGTTTAGTGCCAAATTAATGTAACATTTTTCGAGAAAATGTCAGAACTGTGTGCGTAAATAATTATTTCTCAAATTGGACTTAATTGAATGTGATCCCAACGGGTTTTCGAAGGATTGAGGGGAAGGTCTGGTATGCTTTTGATATGGGTGGGTTCTTGTCAGAGAAAGTGTTCACTGATCGCTGAATACTCTGTTGAGATTATCCGGAATATATTTCCTGCATGCTATTTATTTCTTTGTATTCTTTTCCGTTTTTTATGACTTCCTCTAACAGAATCTTCATGATTTCCTTATAAAATCATTCGCTTAGATTGCTCACATTTATCTCTCTCTTTTCTATCCTTCAAATGCAATCAAGAATTTTTGTTTAGTCCAAAAGATCAAGAGATTAAGTCATTTTCCCAACCTCCATTAATTTTGCTTATTGCTGCAAAGGCTGGATAGATGATCAAAGAAAATAAATCAGTTGATCGACTTCATTAGCTACTGCCAACAACATTAACCCCATTTCCATGGCCTCATTTTTGATACATACAAAACCTTTCTCCACGTCTCCCGCTGAGTGTGGACACTCGTATGTCCTAGATCATTTCACTATCGAATCAGTTAGAGAGAGAAAACACACAGCCACTGCCTCCCATCAAATGGAGCTCATCAACAACAAACAAAATTGGCTTCTTGAATGCTTCCTCATTGCACTGCGTGCCAGTTGCTAAAAAATAAATGTTATCATAAAGGAAATGTATGACGGAGCACTGGAACATAATGTGTGTGCTGATCGGGCAGTCCACGACGCACTAAATCAAACATTAACACAATTTCAAATTTACGGAGTATGAAACGAAACCGAAATCAAAGTCGAAACTCGACAAACAATTCAATTGCAATTATGCAATAAAGATTGGAAAACTCGAACGCAAAGAAACGAAAGGAAACGAAACCATTTCTACGCGAGTATGGGAATCCACATGTGGCCGTGTCCAGTTGAGAGACTGATCGTACGGGTCAGCGGGTGGTTGCTCTGCTGCTGGAGCATTTGTGGTGCACTGGAAACTATTCAAATACTTTATGGCAGTTTTCCCCTCTGCCTCCAGAAGTTTTCTTTCTACATGCGAATGATGAAGGCGTTAAATGATGAGTTTCCCCCAGTTGTGCGGCTGCCTCGGTTGGTGTGAATTGTGCGAAATGTACAACAGTTTTTCTAAGTGGGTTACATTTAATGAAGATGTGGGGAAGAGAAGAAAGATTCGAAAATGAAGTTGCCTACAGGTGGCGAGTCGTAGCTGTCTTGAGGAGGATGTGGAATAGTTTAGTTTTCGGTTAGTCAGATGAAAGGAGAAAAGAGTTTGTAAGTATAAGTATAACTCTTAGGTAGAAAATATATGCCATGGAGATGGTTTTAGCTTATTTTTCAGCAGAAGTATTCCTTCTGAAGCTTCTGAAGTTAAGCCCGGTCTAAAAACGGAAGCAAAACTGTCACATTCCATTACCGAAATTAGCTAAGCATCCAAAATGAATGGAGTGGTGGAAATTTGATATCTCATTCCGGATCCTGCGACCATCCTTATTGGGAGTCAGTCAAGTGTGAGGACGAGCCGCCTAAGCTAATTACGTAGAATTGTCACATCTAATTAAAACAAATTCAAGCGCTTCGAGCGACACTCTCCCGACACGCATTGTCAAGATAAATACGAACAGGAGAATTCTCGTACTTTAGCAAACAACTTGCAGGCAAGCGACGTGTAAAAACGAGTTTGTAGCATACATTTCATTAAATTTTGGGCTTAGACTAAGAAAAATGAGCAAAATTGCTCAGCAGATTGCAGCCTGCAGTGTCAGTGGGGGACAGGGACAGGGACAGGAACCAGACAAGCCCAGTAGCTACGCATGCTGCCTGGTCGTATAAGGAAAATAGTGAGGAAAATAATGAACCGACATAAGAAATGACTTAATCGCTGGCGGCTTGTTAACCCCGGCCTCAGGCGCGACTCTAGTGATTCAAGTGGGCAGGGACTTGGTGGGGTACGGGCATGGGTATGGGGTCTTTAAGTAGCTGCACAAATAAAGATTTACGGCAATTTACTTGAAGGCCTCAACCCATGACTGCTAGCCAATAATTTGCCGAGGCCCCCAAATCGCGAATCGTTTGCAGATTATATGTCTGACTGGCAGGGAGAGAGCGGTGAAGTGCAGACTGTCGATGGAAGGATGTGGATGTGGATGTGAATGTGGATGTAGAGGACCACCGTCAGCGCCTTTGAGGAATTGCATAATTATAGCATTTTCCCGGCCGCCCAATGACTGCTTCATCCACATTCACGTCGACTGGCCTAGGCTCCATCTAATTTGCTTAACATTCTCCATAAAGCCATCGAATGTTTGCACACAGTCATAGGGAATACTCTGGAAAGAGTTAAGGTTGGGTTCTGTGTGGGTCTGAGAAGATTATACTCTAAGAATTAGAACAAGGTACATATGGAAGCTGCCTCTTCTCAACGGAACCTCTTGGCTGACTATTTTTATTGAAGATTTTGACCTTTATCCGTGTCCAGAGTATTTGATTTTCATCATCAGAAATATACATTTTCTCTGGCTTGTTTTTTTCCGTTTTCTACCCCAAGGCTGGCACCGTTTAAGAGTCGCCGTCGTCTACGTCTCCGGTAGACCAGACAGAAGAGAAGGCAATATTTGTACATTGTAACTGCATGATATTGATCTTGATTGTCAAGATCGCACACAGCTTGCTCGGCGGAGGGGAGCCAGCTCTAAGACTGGCTGAGCTCTGACTCCGTCTAGTCGGGAGTTCAAGCAAGTTGCATTGTTTAACTTTGACTTTGACTTTGTGTCAGTTTATGCCTCTTTGGATAACAATCAGCGATCGTGGCTGCCTCTCGCTCTCTCGCTGAGAGTGTGTTTGTGTGTCACTTGATTAATCGTGTGTGTCGTGGGCCATGGGAAAAAGGGAAAAAGAAAAAGGGTTACCAGCTTTAGAGTGTGTGTGGAGCATAGAAAGTGGCACTCATATGCATATGAATCAACCAAGCGACCAATTCAGCCTCCTCCTCCACGCACTTGTACTGCTTGACTTGCACTCCCGTCGCGGCTGACTGGTCCACAGCTGCAAGCTTTCAAACTAACATCTTCCCGCCCAAGCACTTGAGCAAAAAATTCAAAATAAGAATCCGCAAATTGTAAATCCCAAATGTTCTTTGGGAATGACAAATTCAAGATGACCGGACTGATCGACAATTAAGATTTATGTGCCTGGCCCAGCATTTGTGGGAGGTCCTCTGATCGATTCGAGTGTGATATGAACGCGGAATTTTAAGCGAAGACTTGTATTGGAACACAATGAATATCGACATGGGATCTGCAGTACATCAAGAGTACATCGATTCAGTTGTGGGCTTTGCAGGGAAGAATTTGTGGCAAACAATGGATTTTATGATGGGTCGCAGTCAATGCCATATTTTGATGACCCTCTCTCTGACAGAGAGACAGACAGGCAGCTCAATGATCATTGATCATAACTCAACTCATGATCACATTCCCGATACGATCACATTTATGTTCGTTCTCCTCTCCAGAACGAAATCATAGGGTAGACAAACTTCGAACTCCCGCAGGCTTCTCTCTCTTTACGTTTGGTATGCCAATTTGGGCTGTTCTTTTCTGTGGATCTGTGGTTCGTTTGTGGTTTCTTTGGAGTTTTTGCTTGATCTTTGATCTACAATTTGAAACGCCGAGCCAGAGTTTTGCAGGGCCGTTAGATCGAAACCGATGCGATCTTTTATTTAGGGAGTTGGAACTTGTTTTTTTTTTTCGCAGCGGCACAACAAACTGACTGAGAGACTGGTACTACGTAGGAAAACAATGGCCAGGCGCCGCTTTCAAGTTCAATGCGATGCGAAACGATGACGACGATGATGACGACTATCCTCCGGATCGATCGGGAAGCGAGCCTAATTGGGTCAGCTGGTCTGCCTGGATACAGAGCCATTTAATTGGATTACCGCCTTTTGATTATGTTTCTCTGGCTCCCTCTGCCTGTCTCCGTTTCAGTTAATTTTTGGCAACACGCGCCTGTTCGCCAGAGTTGAGTCATCACTGAGTGATCGTAAATAAAACTGGGCGTGAGTTTTGCAATTATATGTAGACCCTAGACTCATTTGAATGCGCTAATGGTCGAGGGGCCAACCTCTATTTGTAGCAGTCATATACACGAATTCCTAGCTTATCGGAGAGCAAACATTGTGAGGTCTTCTCACTGCCTATCTTACTCTGGCAGTCGCTGGCAGTGTGAAATGTAATTCTTCTAATGGAAAAACTCATCTTGTAAGTCTCTGGTGTCTTGTAAATGTTATCTGGGGAGTTCGGCAAACAGAGTGCCACAGAGACAAAAGGCAACTACTGTACAGATTTCCGGGGAAAGAAGAGCAGAACCGAACCGAAAGAAACCCCAAGCTAAAGGGGGCCAGCTGCAGCTGCATGGCTCCAGGTTGCAACTCTATTAGCATTCCCAGAACCAAAGAACAAGAAAGTCGGAGCACATCGGCTCATCCCATAAATCTGTTGGCTGCCTAGCACTGCTGACCATTAATCATCATGATGTCCAGCTCCAATCATCACTTGCTAGTCCAGCGGCTACCACTAAATGGACCTCTTGGGCGTCTGCTAATGAGTTATGGGGCTCCACGGCTCAACGGCTCAACGGCTCTCTGTGGCTTTGCGCAATCATTTCGGCTATTAGCAGTCCACTCACTGATTTTGTACTTTTAATTAGGCAGCTTTTATTGGAGGCGTCTATGCGGAGGGCAGGGGGCTGGACTTATGGAAAGCCATCTGCTGGTAATTACATATGTAAATCCATATAGGCAGAGGCGTCTTGTGTAAAGCGATTGAACCCTGGGCAGCCACAAATCATAAACTTGAACCTTCAAGCCAAATAAAGCCCCACAAAAAAGAGACACTTAAAAGGCACTTTAAAGTTAAAAGGTTTAGTTGGAAAAATAGTTTGAACTTGTAAGTTGTTTACTTCCCAAAACGCAGAGACCTTAAAGCCTTAGAAATCTACTACGGAATTTTCAGATTCTCTTTTTTATACCACAAAATATGGCAACTATCAAGGATCATTTTAACTTGGGAACTTAGGGATATTTACCCACTTTTTAGACGTTTTTTTTAAAACAATTTTCACTCTTTACAAATCATTTTACATGTTGATTTGAATCACTTTCAAACGAACAAACTAAATATACATTTATTTGTTTTGTGGCCAAGAAACACCTTTCTTCACTTTACGATATACACATTCCGTAATCAAATAGTGGGCGTGTCAAGATCGAAGAGATCTCGCGCTGAGATCAGCGATCAGCGATCATCAAATCAATTTTCTTTCTTTGCATTGCAAATTTTTCGTTATCAACATTGGCAGATCGACGACGACGAGGACTACGCGCCACGAACGCGTTGCACAAATCAACATAATTGCCCCCGACTCGACTCTGACTGCGACTGCGACTACGGCTCCAAGTGGAGTGAAGCGCCAGTCACGTAGCGTCAGCGGCGCGTGCGTCGCAAATCAAGTGCAAAAATAGATCAATCAAGCAATCAATCCATCCAATGACTCTCGAGTCCGTCCCCGTGGCAAATGAAAAGGTTTTTGTCGGCGGTTCTGGTTCCCGTACGTGCGACGCGAACCGGGGGGAAATCAATCGAAATTCGCCCAAATCAATGTCGACATTTTATTGCTGACTGCATTTCCTCAGAACTGCACACCTCACAAAAAACACACACAACACAATAAGAAGAAATATGCTCTTTCCTCCTCTCTGGCCTTTCGCCTTTCGTTTTAATTCAGCACTCGACTTCGACTTCGACAGTTTCCCACACAAGCCCGTTATACGATCGCGATCGCGAGCGATTTCCATGAATCCAGCCGCCTCGTCTCGTTGCAACTGAACTGGCTGCCAGCCCCAACTAACTTGGTGCCGGGCCCACAACCACTTGCAACATGTTCGAAGCGGGATCACTTCTGGGCCCCATCGCTGTCCAACCTGGCGCTGTTAGCATTTGTTTGTGTATGGAGCAACATTTGTTGCGGTTCTTTCTTACGCACTACTTTTGGATGGGTCTGCTGTTTGATGTCAAGTCACGGCTTGTTGGAGCCTCTCATAAGTTTGGTGAGCACTGAGCAGGTGCTTTATTTGCCTCTATCCTGCAGTGCAAAATGGGCACATCTGGGCAGTGTTTCATGGCGCATGATTCATGATTTATCGAAGGTTTTTAGAGCAATTGTTTAAGATATTAATAATTCAGAATATTCAGTAGTATATTCTAGAAAGTTGACATCATACAAGAGTCCATCAAGTCGCATCAAAGAATTAAAGAATTCTGTGTGCACTTTTAAGGGTAAAGGTTCGGTTAAAAATATTAGCAACTTCTTGGTAGCCCCAAGGTTTAATCTTCTTTATGTAATCTCAGCTGTATGCCGTACATCGCCCTCAAAATATGATGTCTGCAACTGCATCCCACCTAATTTCTTATCGAATGAGGCATATCGTCTGTGCCCCCCTCTACGATGTGATGCAATGGAAAGAGAAAAGGAAGAGCAGAAAAATTTGAGGCTGAGGCTGCAAAACTCTAACAAGAAACCGACACAAGGAAAACATCTTGCAATTTTTTCCATAATCAGGCAGTGAGGTGAGCTACAAATAGCTTTTGGGTTGTCTGCATATGGGCACCGCACCTTGCTACCAGCAGCGGTAGCTTACCGGCTCCTACTCCGAGTCCGAGTCCGAAGACTCATAGCAATCCGCGCCAGACATGGCCAGACTGGCGGGCAGTGAGATCTGGCCTACGACTGGCTGGGCCTTTTACACTTGAAAGAAAGAAACATTCCATGTCACAGACGCAGTTATTTATGCGCTTCAGACGGTACCGAGTAGACAGACAGGCAGACAGACAGCCGGACTGCCGGCAGTTTTGCTGACATTGTCACATGAACATGTCGCGTTAACCTTTCGTTCGCCAAAACCGAAAACAAGCAGCGGGGAGGCCGGTCCATAGAGCGCTACTATAAGCTTTATGCATGTGAAATCTAACACAAAACTTATTATTCTTCTCTACGGACACAACTGTCAATATTTTAATTGCCAAGACTCTGGGCAGCAAAAAAATATGCAGCCGGTTCGAGAGTCCGAGTCCGAGACCGAGACCGAGTCCAAGTCCGACTTCGAGTCGAGGCAGTCCGCTGCGTGTGTCCGCATTCTGTGCGCAGAGAGCAGCAGGAAAATTATTTCTCCTTCCTTTCTTCTCCTTCACCGACTTGTGCTTGGATCTGCTTCTGCTGGTTGGCGTTGGCTACTTTTTCCAATAAAGCAAATCGTCTTGGAAACGTGCCAGGCATTTTAAAAGCAAATCGATCCAAGCTCTTCGGCTGCTCCAAAGTGGTTCACATGTGAGGCTGGTCTCTTCGGGTTTCGTAACCTTTTTGTCACCAATTAGTTAGGCCAGTCTAAGTGAGCTATAAAAGTGTCAAAAGCAGAATGCATACCGAAATACCAAAAACACAGAAACCCGCTCTAAATTATGGCCCATAATCGACGAGTGTCGCATAATGAAAAGCTTGGGATTTAAATTTTCCGATTTCTATTCCATCGAATTGCTGTATTGCAGCACACACCGCAGAAAACTTAATTAGGCATGAACAAAATTACGTATGCGTAGTGCGCCTGGGCCCTAGGAGACAGACCCCACAGACAGGCACCGTGGCTGGGAGACTGCATTGTTAGGGTGGGGTGGGTTGGGGTGTGCCTTGTGCGATGGTTCCAGAAGTGGTTTCGTTGAGGAAAGGGAATGGTAACGGCGCATGCATGGCAACACGTGCTGAAGTGCACACAAAAATAAAGCTCTTTGTAGATCTTATCGCCACCCAACCAAAATTACAATGGAAACAATTAAAATCCATAAGAAATAGCCATAAATAGGGACAAGGGACTGAGATCTGAAATCATTGCCATAGAATGGGTTGATTTGCTTCGGTTTAGGTTGGTATTTCAAAGAAAACAAGGTCATGTGTTGGCTATTGAGGGCGTCGGAAGCCAAGCATTTGAATGGGCTTCAATAAATTGGTTCATGTATCTTAATATAGCGCATTTTATGAGCAAAGTGGAAAAGGAAAATGCATGATAATCCAATATCCATAATGATTTTTGAATTAAAGTGTACTAGCATCATCCCTTTTTAAAAAGATCAACAAGTTTGTAAATTTTCTTGGCAAGAAGAAAACCACTTAAGAGACTTTCTGTCGCCTTAGCTTCTTGGCACATTCTGCCGTCAGAGCCAAGCCCACAAGCCCACCAAAATTCCACTCCGACACTCTGACATAAACCTCTAAACATAAACACCAAAGAAACAATAAGTAAATGCAAAGATTTAAATCAGACACAGATTTGTTGCGGACTCGCAGAAATTGTGGTTAAGGAAAAGCCACGGAAAAAGAAGAAAAAAACGAAGAGAGAAAAATGGCAAGAAAATTTAAGTTAGAAACAGGAAATCCTACACACCGATTTCTGAGCTGTGCAGCAAATTATCAAAACGCCAACATCTTTTTGACAAACTGCAAACTGAGCACCGTCCGTGGCCGCCGCTATCCCGTCGATCTTCCAAGATCCCCCTGGTGGTCCGCCACACATTTCCCATCGCTTATTGGAGAAGAGCGGACGAGGAGTCGCGTTTAAGACAACTTTTCTCTGATTTGTTGCGATCGCAATCGACCATGGAGTTCGACTGGGATGGGTTCGAATGGAGCTGGGATGGAACCACCTCGCACATGGACGAGTACGCTGCAGTCTGGCTGCAGTACGTTCCAGTTACCTGCGGTCCTGCGTGGAGAGTTTCGGGTTCATTACATGGCTCGTTTGGGGAGATCAGTTGGACGATTGACGTGCCTCGCTGTAATTTTTCATGCAATGATCTTTTCTTTTACGGCGGTCGTCATTCAACGCATCGTTGACCTATTGAACCATAATGCCGGAGGTTTGTTGTTGCAGTTGCAGTTGCACATGTGCCGCAGAAGGATCGGCAACCGACACCGATCGCCGCGTAACCCTTTCTCTCTGCCATCCTCGCACTCTCGGCCAGTCACGTTTCGTTGTTTGGTCGTTGTTTGGCCACTTAGAACCTGTTCTTGCCGCTACTTTTCTCGCATGAATCATTATTTGTTGAGCTAAGCACAAGCTGGGGCCGGCCCGGGAGGATTTCTCCTGCCAGACAGCTGCAAGTTTGGCCATTTGGGAGCCGACCCTCTGGGTGCAGCCGAAGCCGCCTCGTTTGCGATCACTTGTGATTGATACTATTTATTGGTTGTTTTGGCCATGCCAGCTGAATGGACATGAACTGCTCGTACCGCGTACGCATGGCAATGTCTCTCAGCAGGGTTGTCAAGTGCTTCGAATACAAGATGTGGAATTAATATATTTGGACTCGGCTTGGCTGAAACACTTCTTCTAGGTATTATCAGCACCATCACCATCCAAGTCCTATTTTCATTCAGTCTCAGCTCAAAGCGCTAACTGATGAAAGAATTTCACCAGCGGCTGTTTTTTTTTTTTTTTTGTATTTTTTCAATTTCTAACTTTGCGGCCAGCTGCCCCAACCGCGATCTCTTTGTTCAAGGTGCGCTGGCTAGGCCCCACCAGGCACTATTATAGATTACACTCGTGTGCAGCAGTCGTACTCCCATGTTTATCTGGACACACGTATCCGCGTATTCTCCGTATCCGGCGTGGAGCGTGCGAAAAAGTGGGCGTCCTCAGGTTAGCGCAATCTTCGACCTTTTGATCTTGTTTCTGCACCAAGGCATTTTCCTTTTTTTTTTCTCTCCCCCCTCCCTGCTGGTGTTTTTAGGCCGCAAGTTTTTGTTGTTCGCAACTGTTGCACTGCCGGGCTGCAGCAACTGTTGCAACTTCCTTTGCGTGTCAAGTGCAAATGCATTAAATTTTTGACGTTGGCCAAATGTTGTGGTTGGACGTTACCTCTCGCTCTCTCTCTCCGTCTCTGGCTCCGGCTGGGGCAGCTGTCGTCTAGATTTTAATTGATTTTTTCAGCTTGTTGCAATTGGCGGCAAAATCTTTGTTTGTGTAGGGAAAGTTTGTCCAAGGAGTCAAGGTAATGCTGGGTGGCCAGGGAAACACTTAAGTTTTTTAATATCTATTAGATATCTCAACAAAACACTAAATCTAAATGTTTCAACACTTCCATAGCAGAAGCGAATCCTTATCCACACATTAACAATATTTGCCGCTAATCTATCCCAATCCGCCCGACGGATCAACGACTGTCATCTTTGAAATTAGCAATTTTTTTAATTGCAATTTACTTTTATTGAGCAAACAACAATTTCCGCTGGCGGTGCCAACTGTTAAATGTATTGCCTGATGATCTTCGCCGTTTGCGCTGTTAATTGCACCTGTGATTTACGTTGTCGAGTGTCAATTGCACGCAATGGGGAGGAGTGCTTCGTGGATCCATGGAGTGGCAGAGGGAGGAGTACGAGGAGCACCACTTACATACCCACATTGATTAAACGCCTCGGAATTGACTCGCTTGCGTGCAGCCGATGAGCCTTCTTCTACCAGTCATGAGAAATGGTGATTGATTGAACGCATTTGGGGAAAGTCCGTGAGGTGGGAACGCCCACAAAAAAAGCAACGATGCTCTGGCCCCAAAATTCATTCACTATCTAAATGGACTTGACATGTTCAACGGTCACCAGGGAGAGAACTGTCCCTATGCAGCCACTCGTTAGAGCATCAAATAAAACTAATGGCACAGCAAAACTTTCAAGCTCTTTCGAGCTATGTACCAAAAGTAATTACCCCAGTATTTTCGGTCCAATTTTACGATATTTTAATGTGTGTGGCATGCGTGGAAAGCAAATGGAGTGGTGTGGGGTGCATTGTAATAACCGTAAAATTTGAACTCGAAACGAGTTGGATGACTCAAGCTCTATTTTACGAGGTTTTCAAAATTTAATCAAGGAATTCTAACGGTGATGCGGAGATGATTTCTATGATCTCTGCACTAGGGTCAAACTTAATGCGAAGGGAAATGCATCATAGAGAGCTATTTTATTTGAATTTATTTAATTTAAAGACAGAATTTGCAATGTTTATAGATGGAATTTTAAATATTATTTATACCAATTAAAATGCTAAAATTGTTCGTTTTCACTCTACGAAATTTGGAAACTCTTTTATTAGAAATTAGGGAAAGCAAAATCAACAAGTTGTTTTGCTCTTCTAATCAGTATTTGCTTTCATAACATTTTCTTAATTTCCGGATTATTTTTTAGATTTGTAAATAATATTTATGGCTGTGGTCAAAAGTACCAACACCAACACCAACACACGCCTATGAAAACTTCAATCTGATAGAGAAACGCTGTCCTCTGACTTGACATGAATTGCCTGGGACCACACCGAGATCTGAGAAATTCTTTGGGAATATGACAGCTGACCACGAGATACTCGTATGCATTGTGTGTTTCCGCAACAATGTAGCCAACTTTCGGACTCTGCTTAACTACAACTGTAATCTCTTCCTCTTTCTCCGCTCTCGTAAAAAATTTTGGCAACTTTATCAAGAGCACAATTTAAATGTCAAGTCGATGACGAGTCGTGTCTGTTGGCTGTGTCTGTCTCTCTCTCTCTCTCTCTTTGTTGCTGGCTGTGGTTCTGTGGATGCAGATGGTGTTGCTAGTGTTTGCAGCAGCTGGCCTGTGAGACCCAGTCCCATCCACGAAACGGAAGTGCAGCAGTCTAAACAAATTCAACTCGAACTGCGACGGCGAGTGCATGGGAAGTTCTAATCGTCCAGAGCACGGAACACGAACAGAATGCATTAAATGGCCAAAGGGAGGAAGTGTATTTGGAAGGAAAGGGAAATGTTGCAAAATATAATTCTATTTATGACTAACGATTTTGCAGCTCTCATTTTGGAGATGTTCGTTTTGCATTTTACAGAATTTTCTGCCGGAAGAGAAGGGAAGTTCAACGACGCGTTGTTCATGGCTTCACTGCTCTGCGCAATTCCATTTCTCTGCCAGCTTTTAATGATTCACAGATCTGTCATCGCATACAACTGAGCATACACAGACTCAATCTCGGACTCACAGATGCCCCCCTCTGATACACAGATGTAACAGTCAGAAAGGCAGACAATTGGAGGCGAAGAAAAGGGGCCAAAGCTCGTTAGTTGCACACCTCATCCAGTGGGCTATGCAAAAGGGCCCCGACTGAGTCTCCAGGGTAACAAGATCATTAACGTGCCACATGCCGCTGACGGTCAAAATTCAAAGACGCCACAGTAGCCACAGCAGAAGGAGGAGCAAGAGCAGGCAGAAGGAAAAGGAGCATCTGGGAGCTCCATAAATATAAAAGGAATCTCTTGTCGACTGCTTTGGGATTCAGCGGTTGGCAGCAGAAATTATGACTGAAGCTCGAGCAGGCAGGGTCGAGGAAAGCATTAGCAACAGGTTGAGGCTTGGGGTTGAGGAAGGAAAGCCGAACAAGCGAGCGGTCGAGCGGCACTGTGGCGCTTTTTATGGCTCCGCTCCAATCCGACTCCGACTGCGACTGCGATGGGTCGCTTTTTGTTGTGTACCGCCTCGGGAGGTTAGTCACACATGCGCGGTGATAATTCAACACGGAGCGGCGGCGCACCGCGGCAACGGCATCACGGGCAACATTAAATGGTAGCAGCAAAACAGTGAATCCACCGCTAGCAACATGTTGCCGGTGTCTTGTTAGTTGTGCGGCAAAAATCGTGACAAAGTGCTGCCATTGTTAGGCGCAAATGAAGAAAATGCCATTGTAGAAAAGTCTCTCTACGCGAAAAAAAAAACAATTGCCAGGCCTTGTTGCAGCTGGAGTTGCTGCCGTGGAAATGCTCGCGCACGTTTTGCAATCAATCAATGTGCTGTTGGAAGCAAGACGAAAATATTTTCAGCCATGTTTTGGGCCGAAAAAACCGAAAAGTCCAACGAGCCTGTCATTCAGATTAGAGAAGGTTGAGCATGGACCCCACATATGATAAGTAGCACAGAAAAGTTCAAGAAAGTGTTTGATCAAGGAAAGCAAAGAGGAATAGGCAAAAGGAAGAGGGATCCATTGATAGATGAAATCGTTAGAACATGTACACATTGTATCTTCAATAACTTCATCTATGGTGTGAACCCTATTATAAATAAACGCCTATACAACATTTCCCAAGGCGCAGTGTGAAACCCATAAAGGGCCATCGCTTTGTCAAGTCACTGACACTCAATTTTACCTCCAAACTCCCTCTCAACGGACACAAAATTTCCACCTTCTGGAGTGTGGACTGTTTACGAGCAGCTAAAAGTCACACCAGGCCGCAACTCCACCTGCTGGTGGACGAGTCTCGCACCTGCCTCTCACTTCCTTAGTGGCTTAAACTGTCTCGTACTCTCAGGCACCTCCGAAGTGTTGTGTTAACTGTGAACGGTGAACTGAGTTTCGGGCGCGAGGAACAGAGTTCTTTTTGGATTTCCATTGAGAAAAATCTTAATGCCATAAAGTATCTAAATATTGGGCAATCAAAATGGACAGCGAACGGAATTTGATTTCCATGAATGGAGTGCAATTGAATTTTCTTCACCTCTCCACTGTCGACAGGCTAATTTTATAGCCAACTAATTTTTATGAACCGCCAAGGCAGAGAGAGACTCGTCCCACAGTCTCTGCGCACAGTCTCCGGGCCTGACCCTAATGAACCGAAATATAGCGACTGCCACATCGACTGCCAGTCGATTGGCGCGGCGCTTGCTCCGTGCACCATGGAAGCTTTGAAAAATACTCGTAATATATGTTGCAATATAAACGCTTGAAAAGTTTATTGACTGGAAATAATTTATTAATTATTTTGTGCCTTTTAATGGCATATGCCTGCGCCTGACTTGGGTTTCATTCACATTTATTTTCTAATTAATATTTTCCCCAAACGCTGGATAGATTAGACTTTTTATGGCTCAGCTGGGTGGCATTTTCAAATAGATTGTGGGCTACTCGAGGCATTGTTTTGTAACCATATCAGAAAACAATATATTTTATACTTTGAGCTGAATGCAAATGATGCGAAGTGTCAAGTGACAAGGCAGACAATTTTCAGCTGTGAATTACAGGATTGATAGTGCCCGATGGGTGGGAGAAGTGTTTGCTGGGATGTTGTTCAACATTAAAGGCTTTGAGGCTAGTGGCCAGTAGCCTGTTTTCCATGCACACATTAACCTAGAAGTTCAACTATTAATAAGCTTCGTTTCTAGTGTTACTCTAATGATAAGTCAAGTCTCTTTTTTCGGTCTTCCACCCACACAATCAAGCAAAAATGGAAACATTACATGCTCCACGAATAGCCGAAAGAAAAGTCGAAAATTGCCTCCCAAACATGTGGCTGGCTATAAATCTCTGCCTTTGTGTTACCCAATTCCCAATTCCAGCCCGGAGCCGTGCTACATAGATTTGCACTCGAAAAGTCTACGAAGCATGCGCGACGAAGAACATTTGTAAGAGCAATTAAAATCACACCACGACCAAAATGGAGAAGCAGGCGACGACAACGACGAAGGCGACAGCATGGACATGGACGTTGGCGATAGCGAAAACATGGCCCCAGGCAACTAGAAGAAGATATACATAGATACACAGGAGGCGAAAGTCTGGGCCATAAATTAGAAAATCAAAATGCCAGGCTGCCTTTTGCCTGTCCCCCGCGTTGCCAGGAAAGTGCTTTCGATAATGACCCGGCTACAGTTTCAGAGGAAATGCCACTGCATGATTGCATATGCCAATGGAAAAGGTTTCCAACATTTCCTTTATATTTCTCAGTCAGCTGAAAGAGTATCTAATGCGTTCATTGCTGCTTCAAGATACATTTACTAGCAATCAATTTGGTTGCTGCCTGGCTTTGAATTGGCAATACAATTGTTAACAAACTATCATTTGACAATTACACTCTGTTGGCCACATTCATTAGTGTCAATGTTTTGGTTTGCATGCTGCCCGCTACCGTTAGCCAGACGATTTATGTCACATTTGTTTGGAAATTATTTGAGATTTATTGCCTCGAGGATCCTCTTGCCCCATTTCGAGTGATGCGTTGACAGATCCAACTGCCACGACAGCAGCAGTTGGTGCTCCATTTTGTCCATTTAAACGCTTCTTGATTGCCTTGGAGTCCGTCTTGGCCTGTCTTGTCTATAAAGCAGCTTTTCCTCTCTGCCTGTTTTTTCAGCCTCATCATGAAAAAGATACTGCGCCAGTTGCCTGCCACTTTTTTTTGTGAGTGCGCGTATAATTTTTTTGTAATTGTCTGGCCTAGTTGAGAAACGAGGCATTTCGAATTGTTTGCAGATGTTGGGAGAGCTGCATAGAAATGTTGCGACTTCCCTTAATCTGATTACGAGTATCGCCCCAAAATAGCCTCCAATTCTCTTTAAGGCACCGCCAATGCCACCGCGAAATTCACTCTCAAATTGAACCAGTTCGAGTATAACTTAATTTGGCTGAGCCACCTTCACGGGGGCAGCGTAAACCACAACAAACGCAACCGCATCCACGAAATGCAATTAATTGTCAAGTTATTTAACACAAATATTTGAAATTGTTTCGCTAATCAGTTTGCGGCAAACGGAAAGGGGGCAAAGTCAAAGTGGAAACCAAAGTGGATTTCGTTTGCTATTTTTTCCGTTTTTCTCTTTTTGTTTTCGTTTTATTTTTTGGTGGGTCTGTTTAGGAGTCTGTGGCCCGAGAGCATTCCGATGTCCATAAAAATGTCAAAGCAGCAACAACGGCCACATGAAAATATGCCGCTTGGCTCGAATTGGCAAAGTGGCTAGGCCCGGCCCGGCCCGGCCCGGCTGGGCTAGGCTTGGTCTTAAAACTGGACACCACACCACATCGTGGCTCCATGCAGTCTGAGCCAGACACGGACTGAGTCGGAGTCTGTGGTCGACACAAAAGTGTGTCTCTTTTCGCTGTGGCCCGGTGAGCGGCAAATGGAACTGATTACAAAATATGACCAGCGGCTAAATGTATCTACATCGTAGCTGGCTGGCTGCTTAATTTCTCAGATAGCTGCACAATTTTATGCGTGGGCCATAAATTTGCACCAGGCTTAATACACAAACGCACGTGCTACTGTTGGTAATGGTAATTATTGGAGCTGCTACTCGAGAGCTTTTTGTTTTGCAGCTAATGACCAAGAGTTGCCTGACAGAGTTGGCCATCGAATGTACTAGCTGTAGAGTGTGCCAGTTGTAGGAATGCGACAGGAGAATTTTGCCCAAAATTTACTTTCTAATTATAAGAAGTGAACTTTCCCACCTGCAGCTGGGCTCCCGCTTCAGCTTCAGCTACAGCTCCAGCTCCAGCTCTTTCTCAGCGTGGGTGTCTGGGCCTGCACTTTCTGGCCTTCACTGTCAGGGTCCCTAGCTGCTTGTCTTTCCTTTTGGTAGATTTTCTGATGCATCGATAAGAGACATGGGCAGAGGGAAAGACTCGAAACTGGCTGTGGCTGTCGCTCGCCATTTTCCTGGTGGTTCCCTCAGTGATCAGAGTATCTGGAAGTCCAAGATTTATGACCCCCGCCACTGCCACGGAACCAGTTGAGTGTTGCAGCCAATGGCTGTCAAACTGTGCCATGAAAATCCTCATCGCTGAGATATATTCCCACTAAGTTTTACAAGAGGTTTTTTCCACGTAAGAGTCTTAATGTTTTGACCCGAAACAGCAACGACAGCGTGCTAAATGTTGCAAAATACGGCAACAACAATCAGTGGTGGTCTCCTCCCAAGATTTTAGCGTGTCTTTCGACACTTTTTGACCTGTTCCAGGGAAGTCTCGTTATTCATTTGGTCCGATCGGTTGGGGCGTGGGGTGGTGCTGGGCGGAGATGGCTGCTGTGGGGCTGTGGCCAAGCCATTTGCATAAATTTTTGACATTTATGCTCTGTCATAACTTAGATTTCTTGGCCATTGGCTATACATCAATTTGTTGTTGTCACATTCTATAGATTGTATGTTTTGGCTAGAGTTATGGGGAGGTTTTAAGCGTAACTAATTTCGAAGCGTAAGATGTGAATGGAACAGAGAGTAGAGTTTTATCGGTTAGATACTAAACTACTTGTTTCAGGAAATATTTCAAAATAAATTTGGTTCTAGAAAGCCAGTCTGCCTGAAGTGTCCAACTTCCTGTTCAAACTTCCCCCAAAAAGTAAAGTAGCTGAACACAAATAAAATCTTAGTTGGTTGTCCATAAAATCCGCAGAGTGACTGCCAACAAATGAAAACACAGCAACGGGCCACGAGGCTACAAGTGTTTTTACCTGAAGCATGAAGATATGACAGACAAACAATTAGAAAACTGAAAAGCCTAGGGGAAAAACCACAGAGGCCCTCGCTTTGCAAACGTAAAATTGAATAAGAAGAAAAGGCTATGCAATCCGAGTTCTTGTTCAAGTACGACTCAATGAAAACACAAAGCCATCTTCAAGCACCAAATGGTTATTCGAGAAGAGTCGTCTCTTCCATGGCGGTAGAGAGAAGGCTTTTTGCCTTCCATTGTCCATTCTGTAAATGGTGTTAAAATGTGTTGAAAAAGCCGACTTCAAGGAGAACCAGCTACCATAGAGTATCCCATTACAATGGTCTTGTAATGCATTTTGGATGATAGATGAGTTGAATTTGAAGCAACGAAGACTTGAGGTAAAATGATGATAATTTTGTTGCCTAATGCTTGGATTATGTAAATTAGTTTTCCTAGACAACAGACAATATTGAAATGATTTTAAGACATTTGGAAATATTTGTAAGCATTCAATTATGGCGAAATAAGTTGAAGAACACAAACATTATTCGCAGCCAGATGCATCGATCCCACATCGAGAACTTGACTGATTTGTGCATTAGGCTCTTTAAATTGAGGCCAATAAAGAGCAGTGAAGCGTTTCACTTTGCCCTCGAATGTAGAGCAGAAATTCAATTATGTTTTCCAAGTTATTGATGGACCCTCCCCATCACATCTGTTTCTCATAGGTGCACCCCAATTAATCAGAAAGAGCGCGAGCTCATTTTGAGAAATTTCTTTGTTCTTGGCATGGTAATCTTAGGTACTTACCCTCGCAGGCCACCGTGGGGGCATCCGTTGGATCAGCAGTTTCGGCCACCAGCTCCCAGTCGGCATCGTCTTCGGCTAGTCGCAGGGCAGCCAGATCCTCCAGCTGCTGGGCATCCACGTTCATGCCAAAGTATCCATCCTGGCACTCATGGCACTTGATACCAATGACGCCCACCTTGCACTGGCACTGACCCGTCAGCTGGTCGCACGTGTCAGGGGTAGCAGTACCCAGGGTATCGCAGCTGCACGGCGGACAGCGTAGGTCCACGTGGGCAAAGCCCGTGTCGCATTCGTCGCACTTCTGTCCCGCGAATCTCGGCTTGCACAGGCATTGCCCATCTGTGCTATCGCAGAGACCGCTCTCCGATCCCTCGGCATGGCAGAGGCAGGGCTCGCAACCGACGGCTGGATCTCCCCAGTAGCCCAACTTGCAGCGCTCGCAGTGCCAGCCCTCGGTGTTGCCACTGCACGTTATACAGGCCCCGGTGGTCACGTTGCACGGTCCTCCCGCGCAGTCGCAGCGCTGGCAGCTGCTGCCGATCTGCATCGGATCGCCAAAGTATCCATCATCGCACACCTGGCAATGGTCGCCGGTGAAACCCTCCGGGCACTGAGTGCAAATGTATTCGGCGTGCTCGATCAGCTCGAACTGAGGATTCAGGTCCATGTAGTTGTAGCTCTTCAGCTGGCAGCTGGGCGAGAAGTTGTTCGACTCCTCGGGCAGTGGGCAGGCGCAACGCTTGCAGTCGTGCGGCGTACCCTGCAGAGGGTTTCCATAAAATCCAAGCTGACAACGCTCGCAGCTGAAAAAATTAAATTACAATTAATTTTCTGACTCAGCGCTGCCACGTTGTTGGAAATACATAATAGCGCTGCCACATCAACGAAAATTGTTGCAAAAAGAGCTTTTTGTACCGAGCTTTCATGGTGAATTAAAGCGTATTCGGTTCATGCATTGGCTAAAGGTGGAAAATCTAATTTGAAAAACTCACCGTTCGCCAAATGTGTTGTGCATGCAATCACCACAGTTGCCGCTCTGCAGATCACAAGAGTTGGAGTGGCCGTTGCAGGGACAGGGAATGCACTTGCTCAGCAGCTGGTGCTCCGTCGAGTTCTCGTAGATACGTTTGTAGCCAAAGGCACAGCCCTCGCATGAGAGTCCCGTGTAGCCGGCCGGGCAGAGGCACTGCTCCACCTGTGTGGAAGCCTGGGCGCCCAGCTCCACGCCGCCGGAGTAGA
The DNA here is from genome assembly GCF_900245975.1 of Drosophila guanche. Taxonomy (NCBI): domain Eukaryota; kingdom Metazoa; phylum Arthropoda; class Insecta; order Diptera; family Drosophilidae; genus Drosophila; species Drosophila guanche. The sequence goes on from NW_022995748.1 coordinate 7,401,846, forward strand.
TGACGGCCCGCACAAGCGAGGTTTCCACCTGGTCGGTGTGGAAGGCGGCGCGGATGAGCATGGCCTCAAGGGAAACGAGAACCGAGAGGAACTGGGAGCGAGTCACCGACTCCCCATGATACTCCCCGCCCTCGGTTCGCCTGAGTCTGGTTTTGATATCTTTGATGGCGGGCGGTACATGGTACCAGCCCTCCTCCGTTAGTGTCACATTCAGGCTGGCCTCCAGTCCCACGAACGAGTCATCGGCATAGCCAATCTTCAACCCATTCTTACCGCACAAAATAACATTTGGTCCTGTTGAGGACTTTCCCGAGGTGTCGCCCCGCATCACAACCCACGACAACAGCAACTGCAGCCTGGCCCCGTAGCTGGTCAAACGATTGCCCAAATATCCCAGTGGTGCCTGCCAGTAGATGGCCTCCAGTTCGTCCGGTTCATTGCCAAAGGTCAGGCCCTTCTCCGCATCGACAGATATGGGAAACCATTGCTTCCTCTGTATGTCCGTGAGCTTCCAATCGTTGAGGGTCTCGAAGGCCAGTGTCTGGAGCTTGGCACTGTGGCAGGTATCGGACACACCCGAGCACCAGCAGCTGGTACAGCCGAGTGGATTCTGTTCGCTCAAATCAAAGTATCCGGGAGCACACTCGGAGCAAGCCTCACCCTCCACTTTGAGCTTGCACTGACATTTGCCGGAGCAGGAGCTTTCGGAGGAAATGGTTCCCCGTTCATCGCACTCGCACGGCTTGCACTCCTCTCCGTAGTAGCCTGGAGCGCATTCCTCGCACCGCTTGCCCCGAAAGCCCTCCAGGCAATTGCAGTGCCCGCCCTCCGGATGGCAGCTACCAGTGGAACGGATGGGATCGCAGCTACAAGCCACACAAGGTTCCGTGAGGCCGGATCCTAGTTCCCTGTAATATCCACTCTCACAGAACTCACACTCATTGCCGGCCGTGTGGTTCGCACAGTCTTGACAGATGCCCTTGTCCAGGAAGGAGTCGTAGGAGCAGCTTTCGGCATGGCCATGGCACTGACATATCTCACACTCTTCGCTCAGGCGATAGGGGCGGTCCTGAAAGAGGGGGCAGCACTCCTCGCACTGCATTCCGCATGCGTTGTGCTGGCAGACGCACTGCACCACGGGGCTACCCGTCGTCTCCTGGGTTAGGTCCGCATGTCCGTGGCAGTCCAATCGGGCACTCACCCGCAGCTGCTTGAGGGAGTAGAAGCTGCGCTTCTCCAACGACGGCGAGTCGAGCAGCCAGTCCACGCTGTTGTCCAGATTCGCAGTGGAGTGCATGCCCTGCAGCCGAATCCTCATGTAGCGAGCGGTAATGAACTGCATCAGTTCTGGGCTCTGGTCCATGGCTCCCGGACGATTCTTCAGCAGTGAAACATGCAGCTCTCCGTTCTCCAAAGGCAGAGGCTTCGAGAACTGTGTTGAGCATATGACCTCGGTGTCATTCTGAAAGACATATTTTCCATTCTCTCCGGATAAATTCCAGCGGCGCCGGCAGTCTGCGTCACTCAGTCCAAAGTACTGCCAGGGCTCGTAGTCGATGCCATTCAGCGACTTTTCGAGTATCCAGGAGGCTGGTCGCGGCGAGTTTGCCGACTTGAGCATCACAAAGAAGATTTGATAGGTCTGAAAATATATAAATGGTGAAGGAAAAATATTAATAAATGGATCACAATAAATAAATAAATTACTCAGTAGAATGTTCCAACAATATAAGCCAAATTTATCGAAAAAAGTAGAACAAATCAGTGGAAACAGAAGCCCCAAAGATGCCCGAAGAACTGAATTCTTAAACACAATTACTAAGCAGTTCTCTAGCAAAATTACCAATAAACTTAGTCGCTATTTAGGTATATTTATTTACGCTTTTCATTCACATATTTGTAGAAAAATTAACCATTTTCCCCACCACTAAGCACCGCCTAACACCGCCGGATAGTTTTACAACCACTGAGCAAATGGACTATAAATTATCTACGCACCCAAATGTCACTGTTTCTGTCACCGGGCTGATGTTTCTATTTGGCGGCTGTATTGGGTACAAGTAGATATATCTTTGCATCTGCGTCTATATCTTTTGCGAGTGCTAGCGAAATCTCTTAACCCGCCATTGGCATCGTCGTGTCATAAATTTCCCAAACTGTCAACCCACCAACCGCAGCCCCAGAGAGCCTAAGCCCAGGCTGGACCCCCGACCCTCTTGGCTCTTTCAAAGTGGCCGGCAGCACCGGCTGACAGACGATATTCGGAAAATTGTTAAACAAAAAGCGAAATGCCAAAAACGTCGCGTGTGCGAGACGCTGAAAATGTTGCGCCTATCGAGGATCAGTGACCAAAAAAAGAGACACACAAACCACACACTGGCCCAGGCCGAAAAAGAGGGGAACAAAAATCAATAAATGGCAAGCAATTGAATTTCTGAGACGGGCGACTTGTGGCGAAGGTGTGGCAAGGTGTATAATTGATTACGACTCACCGACTTTGGCCACATGGCGCCATTTAACGAGATATTGCGATCTATCTTTTCTCCATCGGCTTTTCGCTAGTCATCATAAGCCAGGCACCGCCACCAGCCACCAGGCAACAGGCAAGCCAAATGCCATTCCGTATTAAATGCTATCTGAGAGCGGCAGCCAGCGAATTCTCACAAGCACCGAGCAACTCTATCAAATTTCAAGCACCACTCACTAAGTAGCTAATGGCAGCACCGCCAACAGCGTTTTCTCGTTACACTTTTGCCGCAGATCTGACCAGGCGATGGATAAGGTGAGCAAGAAACTTAAGAGCCGCGCATGCGTGCGCTCTCCATTCGCCTGTATTCGGTTACAGCATCAGCTGTACGGCTGATAAGATTATAGAAATAAGCAAGCAGCCGAGGGAAGACAGGCAAAAATTGTATTCGTATCGCAAAAATACTCGAAAAAGTGAGACATTTTTGGTTGATTGTGGAAATGGAAACAGCTTAGAGGCATGAGAAAAATGCATTGTTTTCAAGATGGAATTTCGAACTAGATATGAACTTAGATTAGGTAGTTACCTCATTCTCTCAGGAACTTTTCAGCTTTAGTAAATACTCCTCAAATATATCTATTGGAAAACTCGAATGCCACATTACATAAAGCATTTCCTTGATGCTCTACAGCCTCTGAATTTGACACAATGCAAGCAAATCGATAAGTTATCTGCACTGAATTATGTTGTCCAACTCAAATTGCTGCCCAAGACCTTGATAGCAATCAGCTCGAGAGCTTGGGGAGAGCCAGGGCTTCTGGAACTGCGAACCAACTTCCTGCTAGCTGCCTGTCGAACAGAAACAAGTTCCAGATAAGAGAGAGACGTAGAACATGGACTCCTTCTGCTCCTGCCATGTGGAGATGTGAAAATCGTTGTAGATTGCAATCGGCGGCAGGTGGCAAGTGACGCTGACGGCCTCAAGGGTAGCGCACTGACGTTTTTATCAGTTTAGACCAACGGACGGGCAGGACCCATGGAGATCACCAAGAGGGAGGGAAGTAAGTTATGGTGTTTGCATTGGAGCCTGCTGTCGGATGGCTTGTCAGCTGATAAGCCCAAATCAAAGAGAGTCTAAACAAAATTGCTAATTCTTACAGGCGAGACAACTTAATTGGTAATGGGACAGAGACAGGGTCAGACAGCGAGGACTCGGTCAGTAATTGGGAGACGAGAGGGAACGCTGCATTGCGTGTTGTAAATTACCCAAATTAACATTTATGGCAATCAAATATTTATCGCTCAATGAGGAAAAGCCATCAGGCATATCCGACAGCAAACCGTCTGCTCCCCACCACCCAAAAACCTCGTCTGCTGCTCAGTTAATTGCCAAAAGAAAAGAAAGCAAAACGAAAAACTCATGACATCGTAAAATTTTAAAAATAAACGGTACAAAAATTGAAGTAGACAGACTGAAACACCACAAATAAAAGACAACAAATGTTGGGCTTTGGTCTAAGTTTTATTTTTGCCTGCCAGACACCATTCTCCGCGGCCTATCTCGGCATATTTTTTGGCAAATTATAAAGTTTTCGTGGCCCATTTAGAAGAAATACTAGAATCTGTTATTTTTCGGTGGCACGTTTTCAGATAACACCCAACGCGATGCGATGGTGAATGAACCCACATGGCAGACATGTTTCCGCTACACACGGTGTATTTTCGTGCATTTTCTTCTCTCTCTTCCTATGCTCCCATACTCGCGCCATTCGACGTGTTCAGTGTTCGCTCTGAAGTAATCGAAAAGTTTTCTGTCTGCTGCCAGTTTTTATCTCTGAAAATTGGCGCATTAATGCGGCTCAAGAATGAGCAAAGTTTTGTATAACTGGCTCTGGGCTTCCACTTTTATCATCCGAAATGAACAAGTAGCCAGCACTTTTGGTGGCTCTAAGCTGGCTGCTCCAAATGCCAAGGAATGTGGTTTTGAATAATTTTGAATAGTTCTGTGGCTGCACCTCGAATGGTTAATTGATTGCTTGATTTTTTTAGTTTTGGAGACAAAGCCATTGAATAAAGTAGCTAAACATTAATAAATTACAAAAAATAATGGCCTTTAAATAGCTCTAATGAATTTAGCGGTTGACTCTGTGAGTTCTGGTCTATGCTCCCACAGGGTTAGCTTCTTGGTAAATAACATGAAAGTATTTCAAGCGATGCTTCAATCACGCAATGTATGCAAATGCAGCAGCCGAAGCAACACACGACGACAGACGGAAGCGTTCTTTAAAAGGCCTTAAAAATTCGCAGGAAAAATCACAGCCAAAACAAATAAATAAATTGACCATTAAAATAATTGCTGCGCCTAAAATGCTTCGCGTACGTGGCTTGTATCACGGTTTGCTTGTTGTTTTGGTAGTTGTTGTGGCAGTTGGACTTGCTGGAATTGCATTTTTAGTTGTTGCTGTTGGTGCAGCGAATGTTGCAACAACTTGTCAAACATTTGAATTACAGTTACGAAACCAATACCGATGCCAAATGACCGGCCCCTCGAGTGCCCGCCAACTACTCGTATTTTGAAGTTTTTTTTCCTTCCTCCCAAATTTGGCTAAATTTAATGAAGCAATTAAATGTCTATAGAAAAAGATACACACACTCAACAACAAACGACTAACATCAAACATTGAAAAATGGCAATACTCGTATTTCTGGGCTTGGTCAGATGTTTGCCGACAAACAGTAAACTCCAAAGACAATTTTATAGTTTTCCTGAGTTTGTGTAAAAGTTCAAAACTCCTAAGAGAAAAAAAAAATAATGGAGCTTTCTTTATAAATTCATAGAGAAGAGTCCCAAATATATACATTGATTAGTACTTTTCTTTACTTCAAATATGATGGGGTGGGTTCTACAACCGCGTATCCCTGAGTTCTCGCTAGACTTTCAATTAGTCACGCGCGCCACAAAGCAATTCAAGCATAAATCTAGACATTGTTTTGGGAACAGACAGCCTGACAGAATGTTTAACTGCCACACTGACTGAATGACTGCTTGACTGCTTGACTGAATGCCTGACTGACTGGCAGACAGACGAAATTCTCCGGTCTGGCCATATGTAGTTCTGACCGGCGGTCTTTTGGGGACCAGTCGGAGACTGTCGCCTGTTTCCAGCGAGGGAAAATATTTTAAGCTGTCAAATCGTTGACACATGCCTGTCGGTTCTTCTGGCTGCTGTTGTTGTAAATCACTCGATTAGTCTAATTGTTAAAACCTACTCATGGGCGGGAAGCAGCGAAGGCAAGTCCCAACGGATTTGTCGCCCCAGAATAGACAAACAGAGACACCAACGTCAATGTCAAATGTTGCTCAGAGGTCATAAATTGTGTTTCTTTTCTGGTCTTGTTCGGGTTGGAGTTGGAGGCTGTGGGACAGCCAAACAACGGAGAGATCTCTTCTCTAATGTGTTTCTAAATAGTTGTGACAAATGTTTAAGTTATTTCCCCAACAAACAAAAGACTTCATTTAACAAATGCCGCTGGTGAAGCTGTAATACAGATCAGCATTGAATCGCAAACCATTCAACTTCCAACCATGAATTTATCCGCCTATAGATACATATTTTCATGTAAAATAATTCCCCCATGTCTCGATAAGAACAGCAGAGTACTGAGAGAGCAAGAAAGATTGGAGTACAAGACTTTGGACGTCCATTTGGGCAGATAAGCGGCAGAGTTTCTCGCTCTAAGGCATCATCTCCTACACTATATTTAATATTTAATAATAGTAGACCCAAACTGTAATAATTTCTAGTTATCTTTTTATAATTTTCACTCCGATTCGGTTGGAGAAAATAAAGTTTTCCTTGTCGAACCGTAAGGGTATTAAAGATTCCGTGCCATGATGCCAGCAATTTGGGGATTTATCTTTTATTCGAGAACTCATATTGTACGCAGAAAATATATGTTTAGTCGCGATTCGCTGCTCAGTTCATCAACGACTAATTAAGTACGGATCTCCGCACAATAATGCTCGATGGGTTCCACTCGTACTCCCTGCTGCTGTTGCTGATTTGTGGATCTGCTTCAGCGGAAGTGTGCAAGGAGAACGATGAATGGACTTGTAAAGAAGATGGAAAGTGTATCCCATTCGGGGAAAGATGCAATGGGATGCCAGATTGTAAGCACGGTAGCGATGAGTCCTATTCAGAGTGCAAGACTCATCCGCGCGACATGGATCATGAGAGCTTCTACTGTGCCACGGGCGTATCAGTGAACAAAGATGCAACTTGCAACAAAGCCAGAGATTGCCCTGATGGTAGTGATGAGCTGCCTCAAATATGTGAAGAAGAGATTTTCGGACTGAAATTCAAGGACTTGAACATGCGTGGCAATTGTCCAAACATTTCTGAAATCGAATGTCTACCTGGAGAGTGCGTATCGAAGGCCATGAAATGCGATGGCAGTATCGACTGCAGCAATGGTCGTGATGAGTGCCTGGAACTGTGCTTCCAGCCCTGCTCAGCTTATCCCTGTTTTCAGTGTGCCAATGGCGTGCTGGTCGATCATGATAACATCTGCGATAACAAAATCGACTGCTTGGACGGCTCTGACGAGATGCTCGGTGTCTGCACAGGGAACAAGGAGAGCTGGATAGCAAAGCCGATGGCGATCTGCATAGAGCCGCCTGACGGAGCGCATATATTTACCAAACATACAAAGTTCTCCTCGAGCAACGGGACACGTTTTGTTTATCCCAATCAGCCAGCCGAGCTGCAATGCCAGAGCAACAATCGCACAGTTTGGAATGTGTGCACGAAGGACGGGTCCTGGAACCGCGAACTGCCCCCGTGCCGCGTGAATCCAGTCTATTTAGACGCGGACACGAATGGCACCAACGGCTGTCGAATGGTTCTGTACAACAAAGACATCATGAGGATACATCAAGTTCTAGCAGACGGCCAGCAAGTCCTTGTCGTTCCACCCATCCTTGACGTCAATGTGAGGTTCGAGTGCGCCGACACATACACCTTTCTGCCGTACTCCGAAAATGGCTCCACCAAACACTGCCAACCGGATAAACAGTGGCTGGTGGATTTACAGGACTTCAATCCGCGTTGCACAAGTAAGTCTCTCGTCTGGTAGTGTGCCTTGTCCCCAGTCTAAGTCTGTTCCACAGAACTTTGCAGGCCAGAGGAGCTAACTCAACTGTTTTCTTTGAGTCCCACATGCTACGACGGAGAGCATGGAGCACGCGTCAGCTGTGACGATAAATACTCTCTGATTCCTGGTACCCGGGTGAAATTCGAATGCGCCGAAGGCTTTATGCATCTGACCAGAGATGTACACTATGTGAGATGTACCGAAAATGGCGAATGGGAGGGCTTGCAGGAGCTATGCTCGAGGCAGCAGGAGCTGTGCAAATATCAGTGCTACAACAATAATCACGTGACCACGCTCAGCAAATCGGGCGAACTAACAAATTCCCTTCATGCATCCTGGGTCGTGCCCATTTATGCGAGGAAAAACGATACACAATACAGATTCGCATGTGCCGGAAATTTGATTGGATTGAACGTTGTCCTAACAGCAGGCCATTGCTTATATGATCTGACAACAGACGACATACGCGTTGGACCCACCGGCAACAGATCCGAGATTATCACTGAGGATTACTATGAGGTTATAATGGTTGAAACATACAAGTAAGAGATCGACTTATAGAAATATTTATTAATGAAAATTCGTTTGCTTTTAGAGCGTATTTCAAAATCAACCACAACCATGATGTGGGAATTATCATGCTGAGTAGGAAGATACAGCTCCGACAAGATCTGCAAGTTGTTTGCCTGCCGTACAACCTGACACAACCGATTTATTTGAACGATTCTTTTTCGAATGTGCTGTCCTGGTCGGACGATGGCTCTTTGATGCGAACATCCGGAAAGATCATTGAACCAAGGCAGCACAGTGGCGATGTGTTAATTGACCTGAATGCCGATGAAAAACTCTGTCCTGGCGACAGTGGCGCAGGGCTGATCATGCCGTGTAAAACCTCGAGCCTGTGCTTAGTTGGTGTTGTGAGCAGATCCCCTGGAGCAGGAGAGCGCGAATCAAAATGCTCCAGAGAAGCGACCGCCGCCAGCATTATGAGCGGGTTCGTTCAAAGTTGGATTGAAGAGATAATAAATCATAGCCCATGCTTGAAGAACTGGTAGATTTTGTTGCATAAAGAACACCACTTATATAAATAATGTTACACTATTTCCATGAGCTTAGTATGCCCCACGTAATTATACGCTAATAAACATTTATACAGAAAAGTACTTTATGAAATGCTAAATTTTCGTACATTAAAGTCATCAGAATGAATGAGCAAATATAATAGAGATTGCCATCTTCATCTTGGAGTCTTGTAATCATCAATTTCCCTTAAATGGCAATCCAGTGTGCAATGGCTCTGAAAGAGAGCTAGTGTCTGGGCAAAACTACACCACTCCTAGATAAACCAGCTAAGCCACACTTGATAAGAGAGAAAATGCAAGCATGACAAGGAGAACTCTAAGAAATGCTAGCTATTCAGTGTCACCATTGGAGTTTCCACACAAAATCCAAATACCTAACAATCGTAAAACAACTCAAACTTACTAACGTACGAACAGAGGCTCGACTTTAACCTTTTCTATCTTTAAATAGAGAACAATATTGAAGCACTTTATACTAACTTAAGCCCTCTGACAGGCTGAGAATATTTTGTTGTCGTCGCTCAAGCAAATCAACGTAATGAGAGCGTGTAAATTTTGACACATGCCCCTGATTTGACTTCGTTCTCTCAGCTTACGCTCTGCTTGTACGAGAAAATCATGGGAACCCATAAATCTTGCTGCTGCTGTCGATGTCTGACCAAATATGTAGTTCAACATGCGACAATTGCGGCTAAAAATTGGCCAAACTCTTGGCATCTACATACAGTCGAGTTGGAACCATAAAAGGTTTGTAAATTTTAGATGGGTTTCTCCAACTAAACGTATTGCTGGGCACTGTCAGAATTAATTAAGTGAAGGGCACAAATTAAATGTTTCCGAGGCTGTTGGCAGAGTTCCGTTCCCTTTTGCGAGGGGAGAATTGCGTGAGGGAATTTATTAATAATCTTGGAGAGCAGCGCATGGCTGTCATAAATCTTTCATACTTTGAGTCATATGCAAAAACAATGTTCTTAATTTTAAATCACTTCCAGTCTGTGGATGTGGATGTGGATGTGGATGTTCCTCCTGCTGCTGGCTGCTTCTCGTTTTAATTAAGTGTACACTTGATGCCGATGCCGATGCCGATGCCTTTGCCATGGCCTCTATCTCTCCCTCTCCAGCCAGCATCTTTGTCTGGCTCCGATCCGATGCCGTTCCGGGGCACATGGCAGTGAAAGAACTATATCAAAACATTGAAATATGTATCTCGCGGAAGACTCGAGTGCAAGCTGCACTTGAAATGTCAACTTTGTGTCGGTTGATGCTAAACAGATGGTAAAGTTTTCCTTTCTTTTCAGCACATTATCGTTATATGTGGGGAAGGTTGTGAAAGTGTGGATCAGATGCTGACGATAATGATTGGGTGGCAGAGCGATTCGTTGTGGGTGAATTCCAATTAACACTATCGCAGAACCATTAGCAATCGATCGAATTTTAATTATGCATTAAAAGTGTGAGAAAACGATGTTCTCTCGAGGGATCTTGATTGGGGCGCAAGAAGTAGCTTTGAGGCAGAGGAGAAATGCAATTTGTTCTTAATGTTTCCTCTATCATATTCAGATCGTTTTTCATCTTTTCATCAACTACAACTCAATCACCCCGGAAATCCATAGCTGGAGAAAGTCTTGCGGATAACATGTAAACTAATATGGCTTAATCAAAACTCCATCAAAAGCAATTTATGTTGGCCATTTCAAGCATTAGAATTGAATGGGCACTGGGACTGGTTTCAGTTCCAGTTACAGTCTCGATCGCTGTGATCGTATTTCAAAATTCCAACGGGAGAGGCCCAGATGGATCATGGATCATGGAGCTGGCGTTAAATCGCTTGTAAATGAGTGACAACTCGGCGGCTTAATTACAAACTGGATCACAGCTCTTGTCTGTCAGCTTTGGCTGCTCGGCCCCTATTGATGGGTTGGATTGTTGGACTCCGATGTAACTTCTTTATAATCTCAGATCCGACTCACCTGCTTTAGATCGAGTGTGATGGTCACATACTCAAAGTGACGGCCACCCTGCAGCGTCGGGGACTGCCACCAGATCTCCTCGAAGCCGGAACCGGGCGAGATTAGCGACTCGATGGGTCGCTGCTTGGCCCGATCCGAGGAGTGGGCATTGCAGGTGCCACACTGCTTGGCCCAGTTCCTATGGGGATAGGCGTCGACCAGCTTGCAGTACTCCTCGGCCCCGTTCTGTCCGCACGTGGCATTCACTGTGATCGAGGCCCGAGGTGCCACATTAAAGAGCGGTGGATACAGGCCTCCAGAACTGGATGTTGATCCGATGCCAGCGGATACGTCTTCGGCTTGCTGGCTGTTGAGCAGACGCAGGGCTTAAAGTAAAGCAAAATTATTATTATTATTTCGCCTGAGAACTCTGCAGATTATTCAAATTGTTGACAGTTTTTCCCATGCCAATCAATTAAATTGAACCAGCGAACAAGTCGAGAACAAGCCCTATCTCGAAGCATTGCCAATAAATCAGTGGCCAGGCAGGGGTCTGCTCTGAACTTTGCACCAGGCGCGTTATTGATTGGCCTGCTGGAAACATTGAACGAGTATCTCACGGTACCCGTAGCTGGAGTGGTAGCAACAAAGGCCAAAACATTCGAGATAAACTTTATCGCTGACCAGACAGCAGCCAGCAGCCAGCAGCTGGGCCAGAAGCAGACCCAAATGTTGACCTGGAATGCCATTTGCATGTTTGGTAGCTCCAAATTGCAGCCTGCTGCTGTTTTGGCAATTGTCAACGAAAACTTTTGGCCAACAACGCAAACTTGCTGACGTAATTGCCTTCAAGTTGCAGACACTCGTAAGGATGGCTGGGAAAAGTTCCACTGGAACACTTCACCCACTTAAAGGGGTCAAAACAAAGACCAAGGAAAAAATTGGCAACAAGGAAATCAAACTGTATTTTATTCATTTTCCTTGGACCCATTTTCCACTCAGCCTTGCCAAGGTTTTCATTGCATATTTATAAATATTTTCATTTTTTGTGGCGCGTTCAATTTGTCAAAACATTTAATCAGCAAAACTTTTCTCACTTAAGCTGTCAGCACCTGGAAAACGTGAATGCATTCGTACATTCAGGTGGAGAGCATTGAGTTGAGGGGAATGTAAATGGAAATGGAGGCCTCTGAATCTACGAATGTTTTGGGTGTCGTGCAGACACATTGAAAAGGCCACCTCCAGCCCGAAGCCCCGCAGCCTCCATGCCACACCGACCACTCGGCAGTTATTTAAGTTTTCCTTTTTTTTGGCTACCGCAAATTTGTCATTTGTCAAAACATTTAAATGCCATTTGGCGGTTTCCTCTCGAGTTGGGCGGTGACTTTGACAGCTGTCGATAAGTTTTTTCTTTCACGCTTTTAACACTTAATGCCTGAACTTTGCCCAGGGCAGCTTTTCCCATTTATCTCCACTAAAAGACATTTCTTTGGATCGCTAATAAATAGTTTTTGGTGGCTTGAGGCATAGCTCACAGAGATCGCATTCGAAGTGAAAGTAACAGAATTCTGTGGCAGATTATTGATGACTTTTAGGCTTTTAAGATGCCAAGAGGTTCAATCTTTACATCACCAAACCTTAGCCTTTGTTATTTGATCTGTGGAAAAGTCCTTCAGCTTTGTTTGCTTTCGATAAATGTTTATGCTTCCATTAATTTAATGCTCTTCCATCATTATCACCCTTGACTTTAACTCTTTTGTATTGTCCACATTTATGTAAGTAATTGAGCCGTTTGCCAAAAACGTTCCCACCACCCAGACACAGTCACAGTCACAGTCACAGCCTCAAACTCAGACGGCAGTCTCCGGTCTCCAGTGAAGCCTATTTATGGCCACAATTTTGATTACTTCTCCATCCATCCATCGGCCATCCATCCTTCATTTTTCGGTTTTCGGTTTTCGGTAGCCGGGACTGGCTGTCATAATGCATCAGTTTGCTTTCGTCACGCCGCCGCAGAGCGGGGGGGAACTTTGATTTGCCTTTTTGGGACTCCTCTTTATTAAGTTTACGAAAGGAAATATTTATGTATGTACAGTGTGTGTGTATGCAGGCTTTTTGGCTACTGTAAGTCATTATTTATGAGGCAGACTGAACGCAATTTAGTTATGCAAAAAAAAGAGTGGTGCAAAAATTGATTGGACACGAGAACTGTGCTCCGGACAGGAAGCATTCCATGGCATGCCATACCATTGGCAGTGCTAACTAACTGAAGATTACCCTAACAGCAGCTTGTCTACTCTGTGTGTCCATCTGTCTGTCCCTGCCCCACAATTGGGACTGGATTGCAGTGCAATCTTTGAAGTTGGAACGCAATTCGAACGACTTAATAAGCAGCAACACCATGCAGATGGAAATGAGAGAAAGGAGAGAGAGAAGCACCAGCACCAGCAACCCCTGTAATTCCCCTATAATTTTTACCTCCAGCTGCAGTCCGTCTCGCCGTCTGTTTGTGTGCATAATTGGCCACAAGGAAAACAAGCACAGCCGCCGCGTGGACTCTGGACCCGTCTAGGATGGGAGGATGATGGCCAAATCCATGGCAGTATATCCAAAAATAGTAAAATATTTGTCTGTATCTTTTGCGCCATGTTGATGTTGATATGACTGAAATGCTGGAAAACAGTGAAATGCTTTCAACTTTTTGAGGTGGCGGCGGCAGCAGCTGACTTTAAATCGGATCGCATCGAAAAACCTCCTGCAACTCCTCGAAAACTCAATCACGTGTGTCTTTAATGGTTCGTAATTATTCAGGAATGACATGAAACAGAACCATACAATTGAGGATTTCTAATTATATTTTTGGAATGAATTTGATCTTCAAATGTTGCCAATTAAACCATTATTTAAGCCATGCTAGTGTCTCCTTTTGGAGTCCAGTGCATCGCCCACACATTGAAATGCTTCTTGTGAGTCATCGAATCTGCAGTCGCATCAACCGTAAGTGCAATCGAGTGGCAGCTACCAGTCTTCAATACCAAATCAAGCATTACTTGCATAACCCGACAGACAAAGTCATTGCCTGGCATCATGATGAACATCATCATCATCCTCATCGCGATCGGGCAGACCGGGCATGGATAAATATTTTTCTAAAGCACAACTCGAACAGAGCCCCAGACAACAAGCGAACATGGAGCTGGAGCCCAGAACCTGGACTGGATGCCACTTGAACGCATCACAAAATGCCGGTAGCCCAGTGGGGAGAACACAATTTGGTTGGAGTTGGTTTGCTGGTGATGCTTTTGAGATGTTGTTGTTGGTGGTGGACAAAGCATGTGTTATTCTCACCATCGGTCAGCGGCTTTTGAAGCACCCACTGACGAGACCCAACAAGAACCGAACTATGCAGCATCCGTCTAGCATCCATCCGAACATCTAACCATCCACTTGGCTGCCACTGCAAGTCCAATCCTAACCCGTTCGGGTTCCCACTGTTTCCCGGCTTTTAACGCGGCGACGATGCACCAATGCATGACCAAACATCTTCAGTTCTGGTCAGTTTGATGCCCATGTTGTTCTTTCCTTCATTTTATTTCTTTTCTTGGAAATCTGTTGACTTCCCCATCCGCAAAACCCATCTTTGTCGTGTCGTCGTCGTAGTCATCGTCATCGTCGTCTTGTTTGTCAGTTTGTTTATTTGTTAGCCAGTTTTGTTTATTTTCAATAAATATTTGACATTTGTCTATGCATTTTTCCCGACCCTGCCAACACCGACCGGGTACATTAATTTTTCAAGTACCTGTACCCAGACTTGTCTCTCGCCCCGCCCTCTCTCTCCCAGCCGCGTTCCAGAACCCGCCCATCCATCCCATCCATCCATCGGGCATCGTAAAACTTTGTGCTGCAGTTGTCACCCCGTAGCCGCAGAAGAAGAAAAGATTCTTAGAGTCTTTCCTCCACGCGGATGTTTGATTTTGACTTTGCTTGCGAAAGGAAAGGAAAATGTTTGCGGAAAACTGTCTCTCTGCTGTGTGTGTGTGTGTGTCATTCCCAATGAAGTGTGGAATTTGTCGCTTTAGTTTCTGATCTGATTTTTAAGTGTATGACTCAGAGGACGTGTGAAAATATTTGCAACATCCATTGAGCATGCCTCCTGCTCTTCAGCTAATACAATATTTTGTCAAAATGTTCTTAATGACCCAATGAGCACGACTTCCCCTTCAAATTCGGCGGCTTTTTCACTCATCTAATAAGCTGTCGGCGCTTAATTAAGCGACTTGTTTTGGTGGAGCTCCAAAAGCTGGCGAGACTTTTTATCTAATCGCCCATCGGAATTGTGTAAGCCACTAGCCGAATCTTGTCCGTGTAGCGACTCATTTAATAATTTAATAAGCGCCACGAAATCATGAAAGTGCACAGATACTTCGCGGTAAAGGGGGATGTGCAACCTTCGGTGCACTTGTACTGCGATATTTATCACGATTTATGAGCCAAAAGCTCTTATCGGCCACTTGCAATCGTCTTAAAGTGCACGAAAAGGCGTCGAAACGGCCATTAAAGGGGGAAGCGAAAGGGGGACAAATGGCTGAATGTTTGCCAATCACTCGAAATGCATTTGTCTTGTGTTTACCAACACTGAAAACGAGATCTCATTTTGGGGTACCTGGAGTCCATCTCGGTCCCGTATCGCAGTCATTAGTTTCGCCTGAGTGGGTTTCGGTTTCGGTCTGGCTGAGCTTTGTGATACTCGATATCTGCAGGAGAACATGCTTAAGCCGCTGCACCAGAGACACGAGTCGCCCACACTTCATTTGCAGGCGGTATCCGTATCCCTCTCCGAGATTTCGGTGCACTGTTAATTTGTCAAAAGCTGTCAGATTTTATTAATAACTCGACTTTTATTGGATTGTTTTTTATACACACTCGTATGTGCACATACTTCTACCCATTATTCAAGCATTCCCCCTTATTCCAGGGCGAGTGTCGCATAATAAGTAATGTCATAATTAAATTTATAAAATCTGAGTCATCCGCCCCGGGCCTGGAGGCCTGGACAGGGGCTGACAAGTTGTGTCGCCGACATTGCGGTCTGTCTAGACAGGCTGAGATTATGTCTGCGGATGGGTCACAGTCGCAGGAAAAGCCATAAGAAGAAAGGGAAACTAAAGGAGATTGAAGCAAAGTGAAGGAATTTCTTGGGTGCACAAGAAAGGAAACAAAACGAGATTTGATACTCACATACACACAGAAGTTTGACTGCAAGATGACGTAAGATTATTATGATAATCTACAGCTAAGCAAATATTTAAATTCCATTTTTAATGATTAAATTTCAATCGGAAAAGGTTCACTTCCGCAAAGTTTGAGCGTACATAAAAATCTTTACTGCTCCTTAACCGATTCTAAAATTACTCCATAAAATCATTACATTTACGAGTGTGTTGGATGTTTTGTAGGTTTTTAACGAGTTAGCCGGCAGTTCAGTCATCGTTAACTGGGTCGCTCGGTCATCTTCGACTGCTACTGCGGCTGGCACTGCCACTGGGACTTCGTCTTCGACTGGGACTGGGACTGGGACTGGAACTGCTGTTAATCCGAAACGGCAGCCATTAATGGCACACGCTATATGCGATCGGCAATAAACAAATCATTTACCCGCAAGAGAGTTGTCGGAGACAAGTTTATAAACCCATTGGAACGCCCCGAAACTTTCGGACTTTTGGACAGACTTCAATAAATCTTGGCGGTGTTTGCCTGTGCCTGAGCCAACACTCCTGCAATCAGAGTTGACTTGTAAACTATTTAATTAGCACATGGTCCGTAAGCGCGTTAGTTTTGGTTGTAAAAAGGCGCCGACGAAGCCGAGGAGTTGGCCCACGATCGCGCTGTAGGCGCCATTTGCACCAATTGATGGCGCCGCCAAATAGCCACTGACTACTCGGCCAATTGTCCGGGGCTCCCACACCACCAAACAACTCCTACTCTATCACTACCACCAAGGAGTTGGTTAATTGTTCAGGCTGCATACATTGAAGAAATTGCATTAATTTGGCATGTTTACGTCGCATGTCGCCTGACGCTGTTGATGATTCGTATCTGTCTTTTTGTCTACAAATCTTTATCGCCTTGTCTCCGGCACAGTCATCTAACCGGTTTAGTCCCCCACTCCTCCCCTGAAGCTGTTAGTTTTTGTTTCTTATTGCAATTTGATAAGCCTTTATCCTGTCGCGTCCGCGTCACAGAAATGTTGTCCATTTGAGTGGCAATTAACGATTTTATTGAACAAGCTGTGGGGGAATTATCGCTTAAGTTGAATACAAAAATGCTTGAGAAATTTCCAAGCCAAATTGAGCGGGCTAACCGTTGAGCCTACTATGGCTATAAAGTCATAAAGGCATTTGACCAAGATTCAATGAACATTTAATACGAAAACTTGATGGGGGTTTATTGGAACATTTGCGTGCTAATGAGCTTATTTTTGGGTAACCTTTCAAACATCTCTTGCAAAAAAACTGTGTTCAAGGATGCCCAGAAAAACCGCAAAATAATTATGAGAGACAAACAGAGCAGCTAAGAGTAATTTTTGCACAAAAACGTTTGCAAAGTATTTTCTGGGGAACTCGAAGTGTCCATTAAAGAAATGTCAATAACAGGTTTCAGCAACAAATAGCCTTCGAGTCGTATTAATTAAGCAATTTGTCAGGCGTCGTGTCGAGTCGCTCGTCTCTCTGATCCCAATCCCCAAAAGGCTTCCCCCGATCCCCGAGTCGTACCCCATCGCTGATCTCATCTTGCAATCGCTTTGCATGCGCCGTGTCAATTCCCCACAGCTACACGACAGTTGCGTTATTTAGAACACTAATCAATGGCAATGCCAAATGTTTCAATCGATGCCAGTGGAGATGCTGCCCAGAGCTGTCAGGAGGCCGTAAGCCAGAAGACAGGCCGCCAAACGGCAGGCGACAGCTAGACTTGAACCTGAACCCGAACCCAGAGCTCGAACTGAAGCCAGAGCCCGAACCTGATCTTCTTCGATCCGATCCGATCCGATCCGCTCCGTTGCCGAACGGCTTTCAGCGTGTTGGGAACGCGTGTCTGCAGACAATTTGTTTTGTCGTTTCATTACTTTTCAGGCTCCAACTTGATTTTGGCATTTTAATGGGGAAAACTGAGTGTGTGAGTGTGTGGAATTTTCCTATTTTCCAGCACTTTTCCATTACTCATGTCCGCTGAAAACATTTTGCACTAACTCCGCGTGGGCGGCACCGCAACTTACACGGGGGCATGCCATTCCCTCCCTTGTGGGCCAAGTTGCATCGCCAGGAGAGGCCTTCAGATTTTCACACTCTACGCGTGACTCATGTTCGGAGGCACGTTTCGGCAGCTGTCTGTCGGTTGGTCTCCCTCCCTCCATCCGCCATCCTCCATCCTTCATGCACTATTATCTCCAGCCCCTCTGGGCATTGTCTGTTGATGGATGAGCCACCGTTGCGCCTTCACTCGCACTCGCTGTCTACCACATTCAAAATAGATTGGCGAATAGTTGTCGCTGATTGTCGGCGCACTTGTACTCACCTTGTAAGTGGGTAAAAGATGCCCGTACACAGACAAGCGACAACGAAGATGTTGCAACACAATCTTGTGGAGCTCGTCTGGGTCTGCCTGAGCTGAGGGATGGATGAGTCAGGGCAAGACTTTATTTTAGCAGTGGAGTACGATCATCATCAAAAATCGGATATCGGCTGCCACATCCTGTGTTACATTTCTTAGAAAAAGTTCAGGAAGATCAACAAGGCCGCTGTTCTTTTCTACAGCTTTCATCTGTTTGATTAGTTTTGGGGAAAATCTCTTTTACATCTCAACGGAAGAACGGAAGAACCTATTTTAGCGCGAACATAAAGCATAATTAGTCCACGGCCCTGACAGCTCTCCCGATTTACTGCCTATAATATTTACACAACACTTTCCAGTGGAGAACAGATTCCGTCGAAAGAGATCATGAATTTCCCTTTGAGGAAAACCAAAGCGTTTTTTTTCCCTAGATGGGGGAGTGTTGGTGTTGAAGTTGGATGTGCTGACATGCAGGGGCTTGATGTTGATATATTTGCCACGATTTAAGGTCATAACGTTCGACGACAGACGACAGACACAGTGTTCCCCCCAACCTGCTGGCCAGAACAGGTAGAAACTGTAACCCGACACTGACACTGGCACTAGACTGGAGGGATTGTATGTGTTTAGTTTATCACTTTGATCGCAAGTCGATACTTTTCGGCAGTTGCTTGGTCTCTCCCCAAAGACGTACCTGCAGTCGTACGAGCCTCCTTCCCTCGTGCATTTATCAATGAAGTTCAATGACAGTTGTCGATGCAGTCGATCAACGAACGTTTATCAGACAGACTGATAAAGACAACGACCGCTCTTGACAGAGGTTACGGCGAGATATCATCCAAAGTGAAACATAAAAATGTTCCATTCAACCTGTTGATCATGTGGGATTGGGTGTCTCTACGATACGGTGTGAAGTTTATTTGTGAATGATAACGTAAAGAAGTTGTTGGCATAAACTATAATGAAATCGAATGGGGATCGAAGTTGTACACTTTAAAATGTGTGCAATATATTTGGTTTCACTAGTGGTAGAATATTCTTAAAATATCTCATGTTAAAAGTAGTTATCTTGAATGTTATTGTAAGGTTTTTAATTCTATAAAATGAGCTCTACTCGAATTACTTCCAGATTAAATGGACTCTCAGGATGGCAGAAAAAGCGCACAAAATGTAAGAATTTTCCTAAATCAATTCCCTTTGCCCATCTTTATGAGCTTCTCAGTCAATTTTGATTCAATTAGTATCTCTATCAAAAACCTTTCTTTTCTGTATAAACTCCACCAAAAGACATCACAATGGTTTCTTTCCGAAAATGGTGACCCACTTCTTGGGAAGAAAACAATCTGGCAACTAGAAACAATTTATTCGCTCTCCCATCTCTTATCTCAAGTGTCTGCACTAACGAGCTTCGAATTTGTTATACACTCTCTCCCTCCATGCTGCTGCATGCCCCCCAGCATTAACCGTACCCGTTTAACCCACCAACGACTCCGACTCTGACTCTGACTGCACATCAACAACCGCTGACCCGTTAAATGTTCCGGTGGCCGTCATCGTCGTTGTGGCTGTTGTCGTCGCCGCCGCCGAGCAGACGGCGTCAATGTCTTATCAAAACTTGGTCTATAACATTAATTTATAGCCACTGCAAACACACACACACGAACGGCGGGACCAGCTGGACAGCAGCAGAGTTGGGGTAGAGCCGTGGCTATGCCACTTCAAAGTAAGTCCAGTCCCTTCTGGGAGACCGGGTATCCCATGGGATACCATACCATCAAAAATCTCGGTCCAGCAATTAAGTATAAAACGGGGAAAGGGAAATGTTCTCATTTGTGTAAACTCCGATCCGTTTTGTTTCGCCTGTTGCTAATGCTGATACTGTTGTTGATGTTGAGGAATGTTCCATAGATCATTTGTGGCGTCTGTTGGTCAGCCGAAGTTAGTGTTAAAGTTCCTATTCTATTGTTTTGGTCCACAGCGCAGAACGCTGTTTGTTTACAAACGCCCTCAGCCACTCCCCCCGTTGATATTTTGTTTTGGATATTTACGAGTACATGTGGAGTTTTCTGCGTTCCTTAGCCCTCGCCTTCGCCTTCTGTTCTGTTCAGTTTTGTGGTCTATAAAAATATTTTAATGCTCTCCAATTCTGTGTTTTATGCGGCGGCGGGAGTGCCTTATTTACAGATGGACTTCAAAAGGCTTTGTGAGAACCGTTTCAGCTCGGAGATATATTAAGTTTCGATATCAAATTACCCAAAGGAACAAGAACAAGAACAATCCAAGAGCAGGGCCTATTGTTTGTTTTAATGAGTTTGGCAATTGTTTTCCCATCACGGGAATCCTGCCTTTTGTTCTGAGAGCAAGTTTTGACATGTGTTGGATATGCAAGGAATTTCTCTCAGTGCACGTTTTTTTCCATCAACTGTTGCATTTATTTTGCATCCATCATTCTGTGCACATCCGCTGGGGGACGTGCAGGGGGAACCAGGCCGCCAGGTGTTGCTCACTCGACAGATCTATAAAGTGCATTTAAATAAATTATCACAACAAAGGGCCAGAGTCTGTGCAGGTGGGGGAGAAATTCAGCTGCGAGGTGAGAGATTTATAAGCGATAAACAAGTCCGAGTTACAAAGGGAACGATGAGCCATTGATCATGGTCAACAGCAACCGAAAGCAACTCCAATCTTTCATTAGATCCATCATAAATACACTGATGCCATCGATTCGGGGCTCTTCAAGTTCAAAACTTTTGCTTTTCTCGCACTGACCGCAGCAGCATTTTCGAAAAAAGGCAATAGAAACACGACCATAAAGCAGAGTTCACTCAACTTTTACGAACTTCACATGTCAATAAAACATTAAAAGCAAATAAAACTGAATGAAAAGCAGGGGTCAGTCACCAGGCGGTAAAGCTCTACCGCCGAACATTTTTCCCACATATCTAAATTTCCAGAAGCAGCAGCACAGAAGAAGTACTGCGTCTGGCCCCATCGTTGGGCATTGTGTAATACAGTTAACAAGAAACAAACAGAAACAAGGCAAAGCGAAGCGAAATGAGAGAAAATCAATGAAGAATGCACTCTGCCCAAACACTCTCCAAACGGCAGCGAACAGCAAAGAGCAAACAGTACGACTTGGCCATGATGTATGGCTGACAGTGTGTAAAGAATGTATCCACAAGATGCTTAATGAGCTGATAAAGTGTGTGTCTGCGGTATCTATATGTGTGCTTGATTGGGCATGGCTTAATGGACAACCAAGCAACACCCGAACTGTGCGGAGCAGAGCGGAAATGCAGCTTGGGTCAATCCAATCGTATCTTTTGTATCTATCTTGCCTGCTCGAGTATCTGTATCTGTGACCCATTTCGCCATGGGGGAAACTTTCGTTTTCTCTCTCTCTAATCCAACTCCAAACGAAGCCAGGCCAATCAATCAATCAATTAATGCCAATAAGTAGTCTCGTTTGGGCGTTATAAATGCGTTTCAACGCAGCTCGAAATAGTCGCCAATCGCTCGTAATTTGCTCTATCGATTCGCATTCATGTCTTCAAGGCTTAAACGATGAACGTTGAAAAGTGTTGCATGGAATCGACTTACCATTTAATGATTTGGAATTGATTTGCAATCATTATCGAATCGGAAATCAATCGAAATTAAAAAGTTGCCCCAATGTGGAGGTTTTTTGCCACTTGACAAACACTTTCCCAGGAGTTGTTTGAGCTTGTGGATGTGAATCTATAATACTTGAGAACTACTTAAACCCTTTCTCACATATTATTAATTCCTATCTTTGTGGGCAAATCCATTAGCCATTTGTATTAACCACACTCTGGCATTAAGAAGGAATTATCATAATAAACAGGCAATGAAATTTCTCCAAATATTTCGACACGCAGCCTGTAAGCTCCCTAACAGAACAAATTTTTGGTTTCTAAAACAAATTTTTATGACACAACTTTTACGCAGCAGACACGATAAGCCACTTAGTTTTTATAACCATTCGGGGGAGATATTTTAATAAACCCTTCTTCAGGCCATGTGTGTGGGTTCTGGTCCCATTCCACATTCTTCGCTACGACGCGTCGGAGAGGGACCTCAAAACATGTGTTCCTATTAGCGCGTGAGGTTTTCCCGCATGCGATACGCATGCCTCCATCAATTATCCTCTCTGGAAACTCTCCAGAGACGACCTACCTAACAATTGTCCATTGTTGTTGCTGCCTAGTTACGGCGTCTTTCTCTCAGACTCCCGACCACAATTACGGCGACAACAACTGTGGTCCCTGGCGCTATTGTTGTCCTCAATCTGTTCTCTCACTCCTCCTCCTCCTCCTGTAGCACGGGGTCATGTGTGCAACACAACAAATGCTGCCTGAAAGTGCTCAAAACCCACACAGGCTCTTCTCGGTCTTTGAGACAGCCTCCAAGGGCTACATATTTTCCTTACATCTAAAGAGTGTTTGTAGAATGTTTCTCTGTTCATCTTTGTGGATCGCTTTTGTTCTGGAATTGCCGTGTTATTCAATTCAATTTCCAAACCATTTGTTGTACGGAGGAAAGACTGTAAATTGTTTTGACTGCTTGAATCTGTTGGGATTTTGAGCATGAAAAGCAGCTCAATGAAACAAGCATTTTGATCTTGTAAACGTCTTCCTTAGACCATGAATGTTACAGAGTCAAACGGTTACAGAGTTCACAGTGCCATGGCCAGAGATCGATCAGCATCCCCGAGTTGTTGGCCTGGTCCGGCCAGAGCGTGCATTTCATATTCCGTCTAATAGGCAAAGTTCACATAACAGAAAGCAAAGCTCCTCCATACCATGGTGCTGCATCGGCATCGGCAACGGGAACGGCAAATGGCAAAGGCAGCACAGGGCCGGGGCAGCTAACAAGCCAAGCCAAGACCTGGGCGACGACGACGACGACAACTACAACATTGCTGGACCATAACTGGACCTCTCACGTAATAACGTATAGAATTACAAAAGGTATAAAGAAAGACAAAAAGCAAAAAAACAAAATTAAAGAATCTCTTCCTCCTGTCACAACTTTCACATGAAAGTTCTTTCAACTTGAGCGACCAAATATGGAGAGCCGAGACACGCTGCACACGACCAGATCAGAGACCAGAGATCGGAGACCAGGAAGCCAAACGCGAGCAACTCGAGCAAATCGATCAGAGAACCATATTTAGAAGACTTGACCATAGTTATGTAGCTAGGCACTTACCATTGGCATTCGGTCTGGCAGCTCCTCCGCCTGGCCGCTGCAATCGCCCGTTGCGGCGACGCTGCGATGACTTTTTCTTGGCGAGCGACTCCGGGGAGGATGATGAAGTCACCGTTGACGTTGACTCGTCCTCTGTAATGTTACTTTCTATGAGGAGGCCACTCTTGGTTTTCCGCCGTCGCATTGATTGCGTCGATTGCTTCCTCTGGCTCTTCTGCTGTATGCGCGCTCCTGTCCAGGACACAATGCTCTGCGTCAGCTCCTGGGAGCCATTGTTGAGTGGCAGTTCAAAATCCTTGAGCAGTTGGGCTGGAGACAGGCCGTGCAATCGCTTGCCCGGCCGCTTGGCCTGGCAGTCGATGGCTAACAGCACCAGGATCAGGACCAAGCCCACGGATCCCCGGACCAGGTGCCGTCTGATTTGCATGTTAAATATTTTGAAAACACACAACACTCTACTCTCTGCGAGCAGCAACTAACAGCACATTTCACCACTTTCGACTTTGAACTTGGAACTATTTTCAATTATTAAATTTTTCCTCCTTCTTCTACAGAAAAGCTTATTCAGCCTCAAGCCTCACATCGCTTGATCTTTTCATTCATAATCTGATTTATATGCACCGCACCACACAGATTGTAGTTTTGTTGTATTATTTTCTTGAAACTCATTTACGATTTCCGCTTGATTTTTTTTTCGTTGTATTTCGATTTTTTCTGGCACATTTGCTCTTGCGAATTTCTCACTTTTATTTTCGCTGCAACTTCTCTACTTGAACATTTTTGAGCTATTTTATTTTATTTTTGTTTCAAACACATTTACACTTTCCTGCTCGGCGACAGGCACAACATTTCTTCTGCAGCTATTTCGGTATCCTATACTCCTCGATGGGCGGCGGCAAAACAGCGAAACGCAGCGAAACGAAACTCACTCAGTGGCAGCACTTTCGATCTTGTTTCAGGCCCTCGGAAATTGCATAAATTACTTTTGCATTCATTATTTTATGATTATTTGCAGTGGCTTATCGCCTAATTCCCATTTAACTTTATTGCACTCCCATTTATCGCACAGAGCGCTCAGCACTACTCGAAGGCACTATAATCTAGACTTCACCCATCACAATCGTACGTAACCATGGGCGGCGCGTGTCTCTCCGTCCTACGCAAACGACCGTCAAATTCGAACTGATGGTGTTCGTTCATTCGAGAGCCTGCACTTCGGGCTTAACGAAACGATCAGTCGCTCGTTTCTGCTCGTGTGTGTGTGTGTGTCGACACGATCGACACGAGTGCATTCGGGAAGAGTAGCACTCGAAATGCACTGTGCTGGAGGAGAGACGACGTGACAGACCGCGAGTCGTATGGGCATGGGCATGCTATGGAGTAGGTAAATGCTGATTTGTCTGGAGAGTCCTTTGCCACTGCATTCCACGAGGAGAGCGGATCTGCAACGCCACAGATCCTCAGTCCATTTGGTATTATTTTCTACGAGTTTTAATATTTATTTAACATTACTGCTAGGCACATAGAAGATGACTCAACTCTATTTTTGTAATTGGAATCTTTAGCTCTAATTTGGACAATAAAAACGCACACCAAAAGGTTTTGAGAAATCGTACACCTCTGATCAATATTGGAGGTGCCATTGATCTTGCCGAAGAAGTGTTATCCTGTGATATTTTGTTAACTGAAAGTGCAAAGTGCATTGCAATATGTGTACATATTTTTCTTAGCGAAAAACATTCACTTTACATTGACTTTACTGAAATAATAAAAATATATTCAAAATCAATGAAATAATATTTAATTGACAGGAAATTCCTTTGGAATATGTTACTAAAATAATTTAAATTCATCTGGATTTACTTCAGGAATATTTTTAAATATTCTGTTTCTTTCCATATCCTCTCTTTCTCTTTCGATGACTGCACACTCTACTTGGTCAGGGCCAGTCAGTTCTCCTTAGTTCTGGTCTTAAAATTGTTTACCTGTTTCTTCGGTAAAATATGACCAATTCGTTTGAATTTACCCGGCGGTATGGTGTCGGCTAACTAGGGAACAAATCCGGCTGTCAACCGTGGGGAAACTCCCGGTGTGTTAAAGAAAATATTTGTGGTCCTTGAAGCCCTTGTCTTTGTTGTCGGCTCCTTGTTTTCTTTCCCTGCCTTCGTCACTTCCTTGTACAATGTATTGTTTGCAAGGCATTTCGATTTGACAGTGCAGCGGAGGTCGAGGGTCTGAACGGCTCTGCTGCTGCCTCGACTATACTTGTACATGTCCTACGGTCATTCCTGATTATCCTTGCGGTATTTTTTTGTTGTTTTCTCGGCGGAGCAGCAGGTGAAGAGCCAGACCCTGAAGGTGCGCATCGAATTGTGGCACTTAACGCCAGCTCGAATGCACTCGTAACCGTATCGGAAAGATACAAATGCCGACTGCACGGGCTCACGGTGGCGCACGTTTCATGTTGCCCGCGGCTATTTGCAGCCCAATCGTGTGGCACTTACATAAATACCTCGTTGCTCCTAATAAGTTTACGTTCCATCCGATGTCGAATGTACGATTATCTGCAAGTGAACAGAGCAGAGCAGAGCAGAGCAGAGCAGAGCAGAGGCCCTTTTGTATCTGATGCAATTTGTTGTTGCCGCTGCTGCACTTCGACAGAAAGGGCATTTGTTGAAGCGTGAAACAGCAGTTTCACGAGGCCGCTAAAAGAGCTTCAATTGCCGGGGATCGGCAAGCTCAATCCCAATCCGTTGGCCCATAACAAGGATTGAACTAACCTGCCGCCCACTCCTTCCCTCACTCATCCATTGTCGTTGCGCCGTTTAAATTGGTTCGTTTACCAAAAGCGAGAACCAAACCCAAGGCGGCATCAAATGAAACGAGCTCGAACGCGATTGGAGAGAAAGAAAAAGGTCTGTCTCTCGGCATGTATGGGTTTCTAGAGGCTGTGCGCATGCCCAGCGCTGGTTTAAGTGCCCGCCCGACGTACTTGAGGATAACGATGTGTACGCAGAGGATAACCATGGCTGGGATGATGATGTTCTTGTTGCTGTAGCTGTTGCCGCGGATGAGGCTGCTGATTTCGGCGTGATTTATGCATCTTAATTGAAATGATGGCTTACAAATTGTTTGGCGCAAGTGCGCTACAGGAAGAGAAGGGAACGAAGCCACCGAAAGAGACGATGAGAGGACACGTATGGCCTTGGGATTCCAATAGAAGAGGATATCTTTGAATGAAAGGGATGTCTCGGAGGACAGGACTTCCTGCTGGAAGTTCCACTGAAATTGCTCTTTAAGTGTTGAAATAATTGAAAAATAATATGCCAAATGGAGGACAGGTCCCACGTCCTTCCTTCTTCTTACTCTTATTTTATTTTAATTCAACGAAGATAACTTACTCTGAAATATCATACTGTAAAGTAATTAAAGTTTTATCAGCCTGCAAAGAAATTCTCTCTAAGAAAATAACGAATGAAGTGAAAATGAACAGGGACTAGAGTAATTGTTTTCCAATGGATGACCCACGCAGCCATTCACCACACGACCCACTCAAAGTTGCACGACCATTGCCAGTTTCTGCCGGCTGGCATACCATTCACTGGATAAAAATCTCACTCCCAACCTTTCACACACTGCAAAACACCGAGTAACAGAACCGAGCCCACACACACATTTATATATTCAATTTTCTAATAGCCGCCTCCTAATCAAAACTAAGGCATCGAAACTTTATCCAAAGCGTTCTCTCTATATCTTCTCTGTTTCTGTTTGCTGTTGCTGTTGCTGTGTGGCTCGGGCAGCTCGAGGCGCAAAACCAATTAAGCAGAGAGCTGCAAAAAACAAACACACACTTGGCCAGGCCAGTAAGAGCTGGAAACAAATAAGGAAGTATTCATGAGGATCGTCGTCTGGGATCTCTGCTCCTTACGCCGTGCGCGTTGCGCCGGTAGCCACTACTGAGGAAAACCAAATAAAATCAAATGAAATTTACCGCCAATGCCAAAAGCCTGCAGAGCGTCGCAGTCCAAGTTGGGGAAGCGCCAAAACGTTAAATACAATTCATGGCGCTCACGAGCGGAATTTAAATTATGCCCAATTAGAGCTAGGTGCTTGCTCTGTCTCTGACTCTCAATCGCACTGGACTGGGGGCTCTGTCTGTAGCTGTTGCTGTGGCTCTCTGGCTGTGGATACGCTTTTCGGTCTCGACTAGTCCTGGTACGAGCTATTCCTCTGGGGCATTTGTGTGACTCCAAGCGGAGATGGACAGACGTACAGACGGACGGGTGGGCGTGTCATGTGTGGGGCATGTTCGTGTGGTAAAGCGCCAAATTGATTTCGATCGCCCAGAGGGGGTCTTCTCTCGTCTCAGCTCCAGACCCCCTTCTAATGTTTGTTTCTAGTAGCTGCCACCACACTATTCCCGGTTTGTTAACTCTCACATGTCCCTCGGACTGTTTGTGTTTTTGATGGATTATGCGTTGACAGGCTTCGGGAGTTTTGTAGAGCGCCACTGATTGTCTTTCCCCGTTGTGTGTCTGTCCGTCTGTCTGTCTGGGACTGCCTTGGGAACTGGTCTTGTTATGTAAATTGCCTACGAGTTTCGGTCTCGGTCTCGTGGGTGAAGTGTTGTCCAAGTGCTAACAAGGCAAGTCAAGTACGATCAAGACCATAGCCTAGTGCTGCCGGCGTTTTTGGTTAAATGGATATGCCTGACAGGATTTGTACTGCATTTTTTATGAAAATTAATGGTTACCGCGTGGGAACAGATCCTTTAAGGGGGTGAAAAATGATGAATCTATTAAAGTAGTTTTCTTAATGGGTAAAAGAAAGAAATGGAACCAGCAATTACAGCTGGGTTTTTAAATTTTATCCCTACTGAACACACATCGCTACCAACCACAACATTGATTCTTCAACTTGAAATTGGATTGCCTAATTAAATTACCTTAAGTAACGCCCCAGACTCTGATATCCCGATTGTGCGCTCTGTCTCTGGCTGTCCGACAAACACCTGGAAACCAGAAAACGAACCACCAATTATAACTTCATTTTACAACATTTTTCAAGGGACGTAGTCAAATTAATTTCCCATAAAAATCTCTAATTAGTAGCTCCATTCAAAGAGCCGCTTAAGGGCACAGCTGGTGGCTATAAACCCCAACATCCATCCCCACATCCATCCATTCCACGCCGCACTAAGACAAGTGTCAATATCCAAATGCGCTGCATGACACTTAGAAGGTCATAAACTTTGGATGAGCTGAACCCTTTTTTGGTTGGGTAAAAAGAGGCGTTAACATCTTCTTATTGTGGAGTCAGTGAAAAATTAGTAAATACATTTTCATCTCACAGGGTGGTCGGGGTTCTCGACTCAAGTGGCTGCTTGAGAATTGGTTTCCATTGGTCTGCGTCTTTCCAGCAGTTGATTAGAAATTCGGTTCGCATAATTTTGTAATTTCAAAGGAATTTCTGAGAAGAAGTTTTGGGGCAGGTTGCGTCCGCGCATAATGCATTGCACTGGATTGAAGGAGTTTCGTTATTCGTTTTTTATGGGGTTACAAAATCGTAAGAAATGTTTGGTATGCACAGCCATGTGGCGGAGGCACAAGTGGTGGAAGTCTGAATAGAATAGAATAGAATAGAATGGAATAATATATATCGGAAATGTTAATTTCGTGAAAAAGCAAATCAGACGAAACACCCGGAGCAGCTACCAGGCGAACAGAAACAGCAGGCAGCAGCAGCGCCAGCCAATGCACGTGCGACTGAATGCAAGCAGCGCTGCGGAAGAGACTGAGAGCAGATAGGGCGCGCAAGACACCGTTAGGCAGAGGCAAAGCAGAGCCCGAACATTGGCATAGCAGCGGAGTAACAGCGCCTGTCCAGAGGCTAGACAGAGGACCAAGCACCGCACAGGCACATTGGCAGTGGTCACGCATTCTCTTATTGATATAATAATATATATCGGAAATGTTCATTATTATACTGAACTTCATTTGGAAAGAACACAAAGAAAGAGAACATATTAATTTAATTTATTTCTAATTTCATTTCATTAAAATTCAATTATAAGATCCGCAACGCTGCAGTCTCAGGTTGCTGGTTGTCAGATTCGTGGTTTGGTCATTCAATTATCCCATTTCATTGATTCAGCTAATCTTTTGGCTAAACACAGAGATTAGCACACTCTAGCACAGCCAATAATTTCGGAAATATATATATAAGTATATTTCTTCGTAGTTAACATACACTTTTCTGCTTGATGCAAGCTTTGGTACCACTGCGTTCAACGAAAGGGAAATGCCGGATCACGCCTAGAACTGTTCGCCGTTGCGTGACGAGAGCTGGCAACCTTTTTGCGTTTAGTAGGTCACCCAGCTCTGGTCCGAAATGTGTCTGAGGGGAGCAGTGTCTGTGCTGTGATTCGAGGCCAATCAATGCAGCTCGCGTAAAAGGCATTATCAATACGTATAATGAGAGTTCGAGTCGAGATATAAAGGGGCCGCCATCTCGCTGTTGTCGCCGCTTGGGGCATGTCGCGCATGCGCAATTACAAAGCCATTTCCACTCCCTCCCCCACCATCCGACCAATCCTCCCTCTCCCCAGGGTTCTCCCCCTCACACGCAATGATTAAGCGCATTCGTTATGTTGCATATTGTTTAATGCAATATTATGAAATGGTCACGAAAGACACGGAGGAGTGAGTAGAGGAGGAGAGGAGTAGAACCCATTCGAGTTTCTGCTCTTTCTCATAATTGATGGAGCCAGCTGGACGCCGCGGCTCATCCTTTGCCATCTATTTATAGCCTCCCGACTTGTTTATGCGTCCAGTCTTGTGCCCCAAGGGAAGCTGTTTTGAATATTTTGATTAACCAGACGCCACTTGCAACGCGAGTGTGCAACTCCTACACCAACGCATGGATATGTGGCTCCCTCCTATCGACTACCGAAAGATCATTAATTTCTCAGCTGCATTTAGACCTTAGGCCATCAATATATCTTTGGATATGTATCTTTAATTCCAGACAAATCACTTAATTCCAGAGTACGAGTGCGGAAGATACCAGCACCACTGGCAGCAGCTCCTTTGGCCATCCCTATCCCTGCCCCCCTGTCAACTGCCAGACAAGTGAAAGTTGCTTGTCGGTTATCGGATTTCTTTTTTGGGCATAACACCTCCTGAAAATACGAATAACCGATCGAGAGACAATAATCGAAATTCAGTTCAAAATGTAAATTGTACGCGAAAATCGCTTAATTTTCGTTGCCAAAACTGGACAAGTTTCGGGCCACTTTTGGCATTTAAGGGTACACAAAAACTTACAGTTATGCTCACAGAAAGCGACAACAATGAGTGAGAGACAAAGAACCAAACATACATACATACAGCTCCAGTTGATTGGCCTCTCCGATCGTTTGATCGATGGAATGGATGGTCGATGCTCCAGAGCCAGACCCAGAGCCAGACATTATCAATGCGTTCATCATTGAGTTGTGCCCATCGTGATGATCCCGATGGCGAAGAGACTGATGATGATCTTTGCCTTGTGATCTTCAGCTGATGAGATTTTATAACCATTTTTGGCCTCTAGGTCCCTTCTTGAGCGCGACCTGCGACTAATGAACACCTTAAATGGTGATCAGTGCGCCGGACTCGTTGGAATGTGCTGTGGATTTATCGGGAAAGGAGAAAGGCTCAACTACACGCATTTTGTCACATTTTGACATAACTCATATGGACAAGGGAAATTCCTTCAGCCTTGAGCCGACATTTAGTTCCAAGCTCCCTGGCCCCTTATTTGGTGCCAATTAGAGAGATGGCAAGAGACGAGAGACCCTTTTACTTTTCAGTGCCAGTGACAGGGGCAGTTCCAGTTGCAGTTCCAGTTGCAGTCCACCTCCATTCCAGTTGGAGCGACTCATTGCCACCGCGTCTAGGCCCCGTTAAGGAGGCGCAAAAGTCTTCCTGGGAAGTCACGTCGTTGAAGATAAATTGTTGACAGTTTCGTTTAATTGTGCACCAAACTGACGCTGTTAATTGCCACAAAAATGCTGTCGCCCATAAATGGCACTTGAGGTTTTCCTTTCCCCCTCCAGCATTATTATTAAATCTCTGAAAAAGAGCTGCAAAAGTCACTCACGACACATGTGTGTGGGTTTTTTATGACTCTATTAGATAAGAGAGCCGTCCCATTAGCTCCTCTATGCGATATTCATTTTGCACAAGCCCCCACATTGTGTAATTGATATGCGACGGAAAGAACAAGTTTTCACTTTGTCGAACGGGTTGACTCCTCTCCGCGGAAGTTGTCATTCCATCTAATTGGCATAGAAAATGGCCAAGAGACTCTGGGACTCGATTTTCATATTCCATTCAATCGCCTGGCTGACCTCTTCCTGTCACCTTTGCCCCTGGCAATTGGCGAAATGTTTCAATCCACAGGCATGCCTGGAGAAGGAGATTGGAACGGGACGGACTGCCCAAATCAAACACAAGTCATCATCAACCGCATCGTCAGCATCGACGTCATTCGAATGACGACTTCGTGGGCAACTTTGTGAAACTATTCAGGTCAACAGTTCAACGGTGAACTGTGAACTGTGAACAGTGTAGGAGGAGGCCACAATAGAAGAGTCATGAAACTTCAATTTCCCATTGCCCTATAGGAGAGAGTTTATTCGTTTGTTCTAAAAAAATGAATAAAGTTTAAATAATTTCACATAACCCAAATTAACAGCCATAAAAAGACTGCCACAATTTATTTCCTTAATTTTCTCTATTGAAAATAATCAAATTATAAAGAAACATTTTTCCATGCATAATTCATACAATTTCAATTCCCGGCAGGAAATCAAGGAATTCGTTTAGACCTAAACATTTTTCAACACGCTTTTCCCAACCTTTAGCAACTTAATTCTTTTTTATTACGACTCACAGATATCCCAGATCCCTCTAATCCACCGTCCAACCTGGCCAGGGACAAACAATCAAAAGTTTGTGGCTTCAATTGGATTTGAGATGCTTCAGCGCCACAAGACCAAGACCGACCGCAAAGCCACTTGAAAGGGAGCCTAGAAATGGGGGGGAATTTGCATTCGTACCGGGGACAGCAGACAGCTGAGAAAGAGAGAAAAAAATTAACTGCAATCAAGTAAAACGTCATTCAACTGGGGAGTTGGGACTGGATTGGTGCTGGACTCTTTGTGCTGGGGATTGGCTTCCATTATTTGCTGCAAGGTCTGGTCGCAGAGCGGGGGAGGGCTGTAAACTTGCTAAATTGCCGGCATTCAACGCATTTTTCCTTTCCAAGAGAAGCGCAGCCAATGGACCTGCATTCAGTTTCGGATCAGTTCGTTTTGGTTCGGTTCTGGCCCCCTAGGCTTTGATGAACCTTTTGAAGAGTTTTAATTAAGCTAATAAAATTGTCTGTTCTCTGTTC
The DNA here is from genome assembly GCF_900245975.1 of Drosophila guanche. Classification (NCBI taxonomy): domain Eukaryota; kingdom Metazoa; phylum Arthropoda; class Insecta; order Diptera; family Drosophilidae; genus Drosophila; species Drosophila guanche. The sequence continues at coordinate 7,434,785 of NW_022995748.1, forward strand.
TGACTCTGTGCTCTGTACTCTATTCGGTATGCCATAGAACATGTTGCTCGCTGTATTGCATGTCCATTAATTGCCATTGTTAGACACACCAATAAAGAAACGGGGTCATAAATGGGTTAACATCTACTTTTTCCCATTTCTCGCTATTGCACGGTTGGGATATTTAAGACTGCAGACAGAGAGATGCAAATAGTAATTGAGAGATCTTGTATATGAAGTTGGAGGTTAGTTCTGCGTGGAGATGATTCTTATTAAACACAGCAGATTCCCTCACGAGTGCTTTCAAAAGGAAGCATAGACAATTATTGCTTACAATTAATGCTTTCAGAATTCATTTAGGTCCTCGTTTACTTCTCAAATACTTACAGTCAACTCACGTATCACCAGAAACCAAATTACGCCTTAGCTGGCGTGGCCATAAAGTGAACCATTACAAAATCGTAAAAATATATTCGATATGGCTGGGATTATTTATGAGTGGATACCGGTAGAGCATTTGTAGCTGCGAAATGTAAGCCGTAAACTATCACAAAATACTCGTACATTAACGTCTATTAGCCAAACAATTTGCATGCGGCGCTGAGTTTGTCGAAACAGAAGCAGTCGCTGGGGCACAGCACAGAACTGGCAGAAGTTCAAGGTAAGCTGAGACACTCAATCGGTGGGGAATCGGAGGGGGTGTGCAGCGTGCAACATTGTCAGGTGTAATGCGGGCACAAGCTGGCTAAACTGGTGTACATATGTGGCATGTAATTGCTTTTCTCATGGCTGCTGAATGCTGATCCCTCGCCTCTGATAACATTCCAGTCTTCTTCGCAGGAGATCCCGTATCCTCGCTGCTCACCCACCTCCTCTCCCGCTGGGCACACTTTATTTTCTTTACTCTTCTGATTAAACACCAGATCATATCGTATGTCAGGCATGAGGAGGTAGTAGCTGCAGTCTGAACCATAATATTTTGGGGCGTAATTAAAGGTATTAAAGTGTTGGTCGAAAGCGAGGCCGTTTAGTTGCAGAGTCGCGAGTGGAGAAAATTGCAGACGTGGGCTGGTGTAAACGGACGCTGCGACTAGTGTGAAGTAGGTGGAGAAAGCGGAGAGTGTTGCTATCGATAAGAAATATGTTCGAGTGAAATTGGTGCAAAAGTTGAATATGGCAATGCAGCTGAGAGATGACACATTACAGATCTCTGACACACCATTCTTCTGCCCACAGCTGTTCTATCCTCATTACCCTAACAAACAAGAAAGATTTCGTATTCACAAGGAAAACACACACTCAAATAAACAGCTTCTGACAGCATCCAATCAATCATGGCCAAAATGCAAACAATGACACCTACTCCACAGGTAGAAGCGCAGAAGCGAAGCTTCCGCATTACAAAAACCAGATCAGGGAACAGCAAGAGCTGAGACAAGCTCAGGCTCATCCCAGAAGCATCCAAGCAGTTGCCAACTGGGCCAATGATCTTGCATTTGGTTTGCCCAAAAGAAGACATGATCCCAGACCCCAACAGCAGCATCAACAATAACAATGCTGATCGGGTTACCCAAAACAGAGGGACAGCAGCACAGCATGAACATGATATTTTTTTTGTGCAGGAGTACAGGCAGCACACATACGATACGCGTAGTGTGGATGCAAAGTGTTGTCGCAGGATCCCCCTTCCATATACCAACACCAGTCGCAGCCCAATTTGGCGCAGTTGTTGTTGTTACCTCGATAAGCATCTTTCTGGCACGATATATTGACTGTGTTTCGCTCACTTGTGGGACCAAGAGCTGGGCTGGGATGGCAAAACAACAAATTACATGCAAATTAGGTGAGGAAATGACTGTTTCTGTTTGTGTTGTCCACGAGGTAAGAGATAGTAGGGAAAAGTGCATAAATAAATGATAGAAAGAAGTACCTATTCGTCTGCAGTTTGAAAGCCACTGAACGATGGTACTTCTATAGGTGAAGGAGCCATGCAGCAAGAGCCATTTAAATTCCAAGAATTATTTGTAAGTGCATATGCATGTTAATAATACAATATAAAGTGTGCATTATGGAGATCCTTCCAGCCCAGAAAGAATTGTTATTTTTGCTCATTGCTAATGATTGGAGATCAGAGATACTAGTCCAAAAGCGTAGTATAAGTGCTAAAGTTACAAAACGTAGAATAAATAATAGGTTTAACAATAAATTAACAATCAGTTATGTTATTATACAATTTATAAAAACTAAATTAAATATTTTGAAATTTTCTTAAACAAATTTCTACAGGCTCTACGTTCTACATCAAAATGCAGTTTAAGCCAACCCCAAAAGTATGCCACAAACGAAAATGTTCAAACTGTAAAATAGCGCGACCTACCGGCAAAACGGGGAACTACAGATATGTGAATGATGTGTGCTTGTGGGGCTGTGCGAGCGACTTTTGTTGACCTTGGGACTGTCTTTCCATCAATGCCGTCTCACCTGGCCACCTGTTATGCCACCTGTATCCAGCTACTAGCCCTGGAGATGGACTGTAAAGCCAATATTTCAACGTACCTAGAATTTCGTGAGCCATGCTTAATGCTTAATTCACCTTATTTAAAAATATTCTAAAGCATCCAAAAGGCGCTTGGCTTTAATATCAAATTCGTTGAAATGTAACAAGGTTTCCACTACGTTGCGTAAACTTTCATGCTATGCTAAATAAATCAAATTAAATTTTGCTGGCGCACGCACAAAGTTTCTTCTTTGTCCTTTTCCATCAGCGCTGCCTGGATGGTAAGGGAATGCCTGGGATACTTGTTGTTCCCTCTACCGTACTGTAACAACTTCCTTTGGCATGCAAATTTTGTTTTGCGATGTAGTAACAAACACGCTTGTCCAATTAATGAAATATGTTTGTTTTCTTCTAGGTCGCTGCTGTGCTCCTTGTTCTACCAACCCAAAAAACTGCTTACATCCATGTCTATATATTTATGCATCTCATTCGGGTTTGGCCTGAGAAAGTCTCCAACTTCAGTGCCATGTGCGTAGGCAAGCGAAAAAGATGCAAGGAAAAATGTTCTTCAGATTTTGTCTGAAGTAACTCTTCATTGAAAGGTCATCTTCAAAATAAACAAACCCAAAGGTACGAGTAAGTAGATTGTATTGTACTAGTACTATTAATAAGGAAAGTTTTCTCTGAACATCGGAGCATGTTCCTCCTCTAGCAATAAAATCCATTAAAAAATTTAAGCCCCATGCATGACAAAGTGCTAGACTTTTCTTCCTGGTTACACTTGCACACACACTCGGGACATTTATTGTCCGACTAATTTCCACTCGACTTTCTTTCTAACTACATACGAGTATGTGTAAGCAAGTGCTGAATGCCGTTCTATCTCATGTCATTCCTCTATTTATGGGGACGCGACTGGCTGGCAACCCACACAGAGTTCGGGTCGTTGCATCTTTCTTTCTTTCGATCTTTTCTCTGCTGGTCAACCAGCAATTTACAGCTGCATATTGCGCCAATTGCTATTAATTTGTGGGCTCTGGGCTGAGAGTGTCAGTTGCCTGACAACTATATAAAGATAACAACCAACTGCACATCAGCGACATGCATCGCACGCGACTGATGTCAAAAATTCTTCATAGAAGATACTTGCATGTTTATGGTGCTGGCTCACTTATTGGTGATCAAAGCTGGGTCAACTGGGGCGCCACTGCATTCCGAATGAGTTTTTTTTTTAATGTAAATTCTTCCATATGCTTGTAGTCAAAGAGTGAATAAAAAGCACTATGGGGTCAGCCGATTGCTAAAAATACATTTAACCAATTTGATTTTTATTTCTAAAAATTATGTCAAACTGTTCTTCTGATCTCTAGATTTTAATTGCACTATATTTGTGCTAAAAAAGCTTTATTTGAAATGGATATTGGATTATTATGAAGCAGTTGTATCAATTATTTCTGATTCAGTTTTACAACTTAACATATGTGTACATAAAGTACATAGATGACCTCTGAAATGTTTAGAATATTCTGTGTTGAAGTCTCACACATATTTCCTTTCCGATTTGCTTAATGATGCAGATATCAAGCATAAATAATTGTCAGAAATAATTTATTTGCCGTGTTGCCGTCGTCAGATGTGCCTATCAAAAGTCCTCATTGAGTTGTCTATTGTTTGTGGCTGCGGGAATTGCTGCTGTTGGATTGTTGCTGCTGTTTGACGTTTGGCGCGTGAGTCGAAACGTCAAACTGTCAGTTCCAACAACTGTCAACGTAGTCATTTGAATGTACATATACCCTTGCACGAGGTATTAATAGTTCCATGAGATATTTGCCTATATTATATTTGTTCTTTATATTTTTAGTCATTTTTTCCATACGTGCAGGGGTGTCTCTTCTGTGAGTGCTTAAGATCTTTTCTTTATCTACTTCGGATCAAATCATATGCAATTATGTTGGAAGAGTAGTCTAAGCCTCGGCTCGAAAGTCTGCGCTTCTTTCGGTTTAAGTTTTTTGTTGTCTGTGGTGCGTGTTGCCGGTTGCCTCGGTGCGCATTTCTCGCTGGTTACATTTCCTGATTTTCCGTATTATTTCTGGGCAGTGCATTTCTTTCTTAACACTTTTCGACGCTGTCGGCTGACGCTGCTTTTCCGCTGTGACGCATCTCCGTTCGGGCTCGGCGCGGCTGTTGTCGCTGCGAGGTGGCTAAAAGTGACGTTCTGCACGTTTCGACGTTTTGTTTGTCTCTGCTGCAGCTTTGTTTTGCGTTTGTCGATTTCCCGTCGCTTTTGCACGTTTTCCAGTCGAATGTCACGAGCGGCGCATGTTCAAGTGGGTCACCTCTGTGTAGGGTGGGCTGCACAGGTGGGCGGGGCACACGGTTACTACACTGCACTTCACTTGGCTTTGGGCTTGGGCTTGATTAGCCGGTTTCTTTGGCCACTTATCCGAGACAAGTCAGGCTACTGTGGGGTACCTGCTGTGGGGATAAAAATAGTCACATTAGCCCCTCCTCAGCCGCAATCACATGTCTGGCACCTGCCTTGTCACGTGTCCGTCCCTTCCCAGTCCCTCTCTGTAGCACCTTTTCCATCTGCTCATCTGAGTGGCTTTTGCACAGGTGAAAATCGATATCTATTCAAATCCCACATGGCTGGAGCTTAGTTCTCAACTGCAAGTGACTGAGCGACGTTTAAATTTTCGTCGTCTGGGCTCGGTTGTTGGTTCTGGTTCTGGTTCTGTTTTCTGGTTGTGTCTCTGTTCCTGCTTCTGGCTGGAAATCGAGTCTCTTAAGCGGATTATTTCGCATTTGCAGTCGGAGGCTTCGTCTTTGTCTGGAAGGAAATCGATAGGCGATTGTACCCAAGAATGTTTTGCGTCTAATTGCTGCACATAGAGTGTATGCAAATATAATTCTACTAGAGGTGCTATTGACCCTGAAATCTGGGTACAGTTTCTATCCGACTAACACTCACTGCATTTCAATGCAAATTGAATCTGTCAGCGCCAACTACCTATGCTCCACACACAAGACACCTCCCAGCATTTGCCAGACAGACACAGCTCACGGGCATGGGCATATACAAGAGGTGATTTATTTTAATGGAGCTTTCTTTTGGTCAGACCCGCGAGCAGACTCGCCAGTTGCCTAACCGTTTTTGGGCGACTTGCGCACGTGGAGTGGCGGGTGTATGCGTGGGCGTGTGCTTGAAGGCGAGTGAAAGCAGGAAATACAAGGTCTGGCCAAATCGGTGGTTTTTACGTCCTTGCTCCACAAAGCGGTCGAGCAACAGGGACAGGGACAGAGAGCCAAACAATGGGCCGAGCTGTCAAAATTGACAGCCCCACTGTTGCCTTATGAATCAGTTTGCCATTACTCATTGGGCGGGCGCGAAATGCTTTACGCAAAACCGTTTGCGCATTTGCTGTTTATTTTTGAATTTAGCAGCAGATTTTCAGCCGGCTAACGGTACGCCTCGGACGCTCGCCCTGACGCATGCGCACAAATTACAAAATCTTGCGAAATTACAGCACAGCCCAAGAGGGTGTGAGCCGGTGGTGGGGGGGGCGAAGAGAGTGGGAAGAGATGATTGCGATGCTATGCGAAGCGAAGTGAAGTGGCGCATGCCTTGTAATGGGTCTCGTTTCTGCACTTGAATACAAGTCAAGTTTGTTGCCATACACTGGCATTGGGTATCTTGATTTTGTGAAGATGATTGAGTGGAGAAGGTTAAGTAGGGGCAGATGGATAGAAATTCTTTCTTTGAAACCGAAATACAAACAATAAAGAACTATCTGCAAGAGTATCTAAAGCCACGGTGTTACCCTGTGTGTTTGCTGTTGCCTTAAAAGAAAGTGCGTGTGAGTAGAATGCGAATGAGGCAAAGTACAATTTAAACACAAAACAACGCTGGGAAACACACACCAAAAAGAGAGCACAGCAAAGCGAAAGTGCTACCACAATATATGTAAACGTAATACCAAAAGCGACGACGACAATAAAATGCCTCGACTGATGAGGCAGTAATTTACACAAATTACGCCAATTGGCAATGATTTGCAGGAGAATCGCTCCTTCAGGCACAGAGACATCCGCCTCCAAAGTGGGTTAATTGCTCGAAATGATGTTCCATATTCAGATTCAGGTGTGAATCGCCATTAATGATGCCGCAGAGAATGACCCAAATGTGGCTGAATGATAAGGCAGAATTCATGTGCTAATCGGTCAATAAACGTGGTAATAATTATGGTGATGAGGCATGACTCAAGCTGCTCTCGGCAATGCACATATCCAGAATTAAGCATTTTTTTATTGTATTTTTAAGCCTGTCTATTGGTGAACAAGGTGCTCGAGTCTGAGGGCAAAGTTTCACTGGATTTGCTCTTCCATTTCCACTTATTTGAAGTGTCAGCGGCTCAGCCCATTAGTCAAACGCAACCAAGTAAATTGTCAATTAAAGCCACATTTCCACCCACACTGAAAATCCCAAGTGCTATAAGCAGCAGCAACAATTTTGAATAATTTACACCAATTTTTCACACATTTCACTTTTGAGTGCAGCGACCCAATGCATCCCAGCCCAAAGCACACAAGAAAACGAAACAAAAATATTTATAAATATTTTCTAAATATAAAATCAATGAATTTTCGGTTCCTAAAACTTTTCGACACCGCAATTTGTTAACCATTTTCACACGCTGCCGTCTGACAGCTGCCACGCCCCCATAAATCGTTAGCCCCGATGCGTAGAGCAGCCCATTAGTCAGGTCCAACCTGACAGCAACACTTGGAGTGCTCTTCGGCTGTCAATGAGCCAAATTGCAGTTGCATTTGAACAAAAATAATCTTGTTGGAGCTGAAAAAAACATTTCGCAAATATACTGGAATTATTTCTACATAGTTAATAAACAGATTCTCTGCTAATCAATGAGAGGGAGAAAATAATCTGAAAGGCTTTTGCATTTAAAGCCATTTGACTTCATTGCGCTGACAGTCCGTAGCAGATGCCGCCAGTTGGCCTACGGGGCCCAAGGTAGCGGCATGTGGTGCACAGATGCTCAAAATGGATGCACATACTCGACTCGTACTCCTGCCGCACGGCAACCATCCCAAGTGCGAGTATCTGGGATGGGCAGAGCATGCTGATTGCACTGTGAAATTTATATTCCATTTGCAAGGTTTTCTTTTCCGTGTACACGCCGTGTGATCCCTGACTTGTATTTATTATTGTTTAACCAGTAACGCAATAAACAGAATTAAAACCAACCCAACCCATGGCAAATTGCATGCGATTTATGCAGCAGCTCTCCATGTGTTGTGTAGTGCGTGTGCGTGGATGAGGATGTGGTGTTTGAACAGAAGGACGGGCACGACCTCCATGTGCGTCCATATGAAGTCAATTTCATATCAAGAGCCACAAGGGTGTCTTTGGGATTCATAGTATAATATAATAATGATATTTTCAATGAATATTATTTGTTCTGCATTTGGTAATCATTCGTTTGTTCGTTCGTTAACATCTGGAGGATTTAATGCATACATTTAGTAAAAATATAAACAGATAATAATAAATATCCATATATTTGAATGTGTGTTTCATTGTGTTAATTATCTTATCGAAAGATTGAACTGCATTCAATGCCTTGATTAGCTTGTCCATGGTCTTTACGTAACTCCAAGCTAAGCCGCCCAATCAAAAGCCGCCCACATTTTCTTCGAATCAGTCCAGTGTAACATTTTCATGAATATTGAGACACATATCTATGAACCTTGGTCACTGTGCGATGGCTTCGACTAGTTTATGTCTGAACTCTGAAAAGAGTCTGCTACTTCGGTTCGAATTCAATTTCAATCTCCAGCGTTTTATGTTTACACGATCCAAAATAAAATTGACTCCGAATTGGCGCCTATCTGCACATCCAACGATAAAGACTCCAAAAATATATTGTTCAGAACGAACGTTTCCATTGGAAGGCAACCAGCACCAGGGAAAACTAAACAAGAAATAAACAAAACACGCGGAAATCTCTATTTGATATAAGGGCGGAACAGTGCGATCACAAACGAGATCGACAGACAGATCGACATGAGAGTAGGAGTTGCACTTGTCTGAAGCATCAGGAACGGACTACTGATTTTCCCTTAACCCATAGATGAAAGCATAATTTGTAAGTTAACTATAAATAATAACCAGAAATAGTTGGAATTTACTTATGAATAATATTGTAGCTCTAAAAGAGATACCAAACTATTTACCAAGAGAAATTATCTTTCTATTTCACTTATAATTCCCTTTCAGCCACATTCAAACCTTTGCCAAACTGAGAACTGCCATCAATTCCTCATACAAGTCCTGGCCAACAGATACTGGGACCTCAGACCTCACCACAGAAAGGCACCAGCAGTTGCCTCGCCTCACAGCGACGTCACAGTGTTGTGTATCTAGTCGTATGACAGTCACCATTTGACGTCACCGTCGCGGAGGTGAGCTGAATATAAGAGCAGAGTTTCGTGTCATGGCATTGCATAATTGTTGAGTGTTGCAGATGTAGCTCCAGTAGAGATATAAGCGTGGAGAGAAATCGAGATGGAGCTGGGGTTACAGTACTGCGCATTCTCTGTGAGAGGCGCTGGTATCTCTCACTCTTGGCCAACAGCTGTTATGTGGATGCTGTTGGCGCGACAAACTCCATCGGTGACGTCTCCTTGAACTCAACATTTGTGGAGGCCATTGTGCGGCCAATGCTGTTCGCCATTGGACAGAGAAAATGCCAGATACATAAATACTTACAAGCACAATGTCCGTATACAATATAAGTACTAGTTCCCATTCTACTCGTCTGTGCATAATAGAAATGGACCTTCCTTCTATCATGGTTTGTCTGTCCACCCACTGGGCGGCCGTGTGTGGGCAACAGTTCCGTCAGCTGACGCTCTCGGCTTTCTTTCACTCGTTAATGTTTAAATATTTACCAAGCCGCTAAAGGTCAGGCCTCTGCACGTGGCAAACTACGCTGCCTCACTGCCTGGTTACCCCAAATTGATTATATTAATGTTAATAAATATGCAAAAAATATTCCAAACATTTAATATTTTCATGCATTTTTCCTTTGGAAAGTGTCGCCATAAAACGCCAAACCTGTGCAGCCTCAGTCGAGGCAATCCCTACCACTATCATCTCCACGTTGTCAAGGCTATGCCGCACCCGCTCTCATGCCGCGCCTGACCAATAAAAAGCACATTGTATGGTCCAACCGCCTCTTCCTACCTCAACCTCAACCCCAACCTCTCTCCGAACCCGAAACCATTTGGCAACGGCCGCCAAACGACCGAAGCAAGAACAACATTTCGGCTTTCGGCAGATGGAAATCGATAAAATTAAGAGGCTGCAGTCCACAGAGGATACCAAAATGGGAGTCCTTTTGGACAGACAGCGGGGGAGAGAGCGAGGCAAGGAGGCTGGGGCAAAACCTCGAAAAAGCATCAACAGTTGAAATGCGAGGGGAAAAAGGCAACAAATTTGAGGTTTTTGGCCAAATGGAAACATTGAAAATGGCCTTTCTGTTTCCGTTTCTCGTTCCATTTGCTAGATGGTGCCAAGTAACTGCATAATTAGGCTAAAATGTTGTATCATAAGCGAACGTTGAAAGCATATTTCGGAGGATGACTTGTCTGGGACTCTTTCTGTATCCCGTTTGATTGGTGGTGCTGATGATGACTCATTCAGGCACCCTTGGCTTTCTGCCTGGATGCTGTTGACGCAGGCTTTACGACAGAACTTGACATCCCATCCTACTCCCCGTACACATTCTGTCTGCGCCTGTGGGATACATAGGACGAGACTCCGTCACAAACAAGAGAAAGTGATACATAAAACGCCAGTTTATAGACACATAAGTAATACATAGCGTCATTTCTGGGATGGTTTGGCTCGAGCTGAGTCTGGAGTAATTCTGCTTGATGCTTGGCAACACTCTATTCGAGTTTTGTGGAGTGCAAATGGTATCTATGAGGGGTTCTCTTAAAGCTAAAGTCAACGAATTTAAACTGTTGAATTTACTGATTGAAATCTAATCTAAATCTCATTTTAATCGAAGTTAACTGATAAGAAAAGCAGCCTGATTTAATCAGTAAATCATCAGCTCATAACAGAAACGAGATAAGCAAAGAAATATCTAATTTGTATCATAAATTCTCGAGTGAAATGTAACTGATTTGATTATATTCGAATGGGAACTCCATCTCAACTAGAATCCACCATAAAATCAGTTCCCGTTTCCATCAATTTCTATTGTAATCCATCAAAATCTGATACACTTCACACCGTAGCGCGGTATTTTGTTGATATATTTTGAAGGCAATCTATTAACGTGGCCGTAAATCCACACACATGGCAACCATTCGGAAGCGTGTTCCCCAGCGCCGACCTCCAACAATTTATTTTAATCTAAACATAACCGAGCAGCATCGTCACTCACAGGCCCCCCGTCCCGTGTGATCCACCAGCCATGCAAAGCAAAGCAAAAGTTTATTCACACTGCGGCCGATTCTGTTCGGTTTCGTTCTTTTTTTTTTTTTTTGTTCCACAATCTAATTTTCCCTGGCGCACTCCCATCGGGCGAACGATTCCATCCATATCAGTCGCTGTTTAACCCGTACATAAATATTTGTATATTGCGCATATCATCCGATGAAAGCGATAATCTCGTGTAGCGCCGCTCGCCCGGCCACCCAGCCACCCACTCATCTGGGGGCACACGAATTTGGAAAGCGCTTTCGGGCGTCAGGCGTGACGGTCAATGATCACTTTTGGGCAACGACTGCGGCAATAGTAGTTTTGATCATCTATCGAGTCCGTCCCACAGCAGCCAATCATTGAGGTTTGTTTTTTTTTTTCGTTTTTTTGGTTGGGGTTTGTTGGCGTTGACGCACTCTAATAACTTTTATAAACGCTGTTCGGGCAATTTCGGCCATTAAATATATTTGACTGCCGGTCAATCGTAAGCAAAAGTAAGTTAACATTTTTTAAGGCAGAGCTTCGAGTAGAGAGGAAACTTTGTGAGAGATTTAATACAGCTAATCAGCTGTTTTGGTTACTTAAATGTGCATTGAAGAGAGAAATACATTTCTGTATTATAATTAAATTAAATGTTTCCCTTATTTTTTTGTACACTAACTTTATGTAGATTATTAAATAAATGTAGAAATGTTTTCCCTGTTACAAAAGTGTATCCCCTCTTCGGCGTGTCCAAGCTCCATTCGTTTAATAATTTAATTTAGTTTTGAAAACTAAACACGCAAGTCTACGCCATCATCCCATCATCCGATCATCCAATCCTCATTTCTTGCTCCTGCACAAGGCATTTTTCTTGCAGCAGTTGGCTGGCATGCGATCTATCCATAAGACACATTTACTCGCTATCCTTTGCTACGCGGGGGACTTCCTTTTGTATCGAGCTCGGTGCAATTTCCGCCTTGAGCAAAAGCATTTGCGTGACCTGAGAAATCTCATGCGAGAGTTGTACATAAATGGATTGAAATTTATAATATAAAACATATTACTCACAATGCTGTCGATTCGCACTGTGCAGGCCCGTCCCGGCCAGGCCAGGCCACGCCTGTCTGAACCTGTCACAGACACTTGTTGATTAATAGGCGAGAGAGAGAAGCCTCTCGAGCGGCCGGCTCAGGTTGCTGACCTTCCCGTATTTTCCCATTTCCTCATGCTTTGTCTCCGACTCTGTACCGTTTCCCCGATCACCGCTAAATTAATTGGGTAATGTGAAATATTTCATGCCAAATATACCCGACCGATATCATTCTCTTTTGGCTATTTCCATCCGAAACCGGCTTCCGTATACTGAACGACAACAAAAGGCAATATTTTCACAAAATGTATAGAAATTTCTTGTGGCTCTTCATTTATTTTACAATGGAAACGATTCGGCGTATTTTCGTTGCTCTCACAGTTTTTCAGGTGTAAGAGGCATTCCACGAAAAGCTCTTTGGTGGACTGAAAGTGACTCAATTAAGTGACAGTCGAAACAATTTGTCAACCTATTAAATCGCTGAAAATTATATTTCCGCAGAACTGAGACTGGGAATATTCTTACATATATTGGATGACGTCGAGAGTCTTTTAAAAATGATTTAGGAACTGATAGTTGTTAAAATATATACATTTATTTTCATTATGATTGATTTTTCGCACATCATATACAAAAACTGAAACGCCAGCGATCGTTTTTCTGTTGAAAATTCAATCAGACTAAAAATAAATTATTGAAAAGCAGAATATATATTTCAAAGTGATTCTAGACCATTCTGTTTATGGTTTTCCGTGTTTCTTTTATTATTTTGATGAGCGTCGCCAGATAATAAAAAATGGGATCCACTTATCTTTTTGGATGCTTCCATGATTTTGATTTTCTACGTGACTTCGTGCTGCTACTTCTGTGTCTTATCTTTCCTTTTCCAAGTTTCCTTTTTTGTACTTTGTGTTTTGGATGCCGAACCCAATAGGGATTTGGCACTTGACCTGCTCTCGCATATGGCGAAAGACCGTAGATATAATCTGGATAGTCTGGTGGATCTTGAAAGTCCTCACGAACTCGCACATAAAAGCACTTTGGATCTCTTTCATTTTGTGAGGGTGTGCCATAGTGTCCAGCTGGTGGCGGTATAAATTGTCCATCTGGTAAGTCTCCATCCGGGTTTTGCTCTGGCTGGAGTACATTTTGCACGTCTGGTATTAGTCCACCATGGCTTATCTCACGTGGAGGTACACCATTCCCTTGGTTGTATGTTGCATCTTGGCATTCGGGGATGACAACAGGAAAGCATCGATCAGCATCGCAGTGCATTAGGACCGACATATAGATAGTCCCCCAGACAATCAGCCTATGTCCGGGCTGTAATATTTCCATAACTGATCACACTTATGCCCTCCAGTCAACTGGGTCAACACTGCATAGCCAATGCTAATGTCATATAATGTGAGGAAAATGTAACATTACACGGATGTTAGCAGCGGAACTCGCTTCTCAATTATCTATAAGGAGTTTTACAGTGAAATTTATAGCTCTTAAAATATTACAGAAGTCGATGCGGCAATGCAGCAGGTTCTTTATATTTAAAAGTACTTCATTTAATCAATTCCCAGTCCCCGTTCACCAGTTCTCATCTACATCTCTCTACTACTTCTTTCCTTTCGCATCAATCATGGCAAATGTATTTTATTATTATTATTATTTCGGCATCGTCGGCTAGGCGTTCCTCTCACACGTGAAGCCCATGGGGAAGTCGCAGCCATGGCTGCTGTCTGTGCCTAAATGTGCCAGCATTTAGCCTGTCGCGCCTTGGAAATCTGCACGTGATTGAGTGTCTGACATTTGCAGGCCCCAACAGACAGTTAGGCAGGTATGAAAAGACAGGGAGCAACATCGCGTGGGGTAGGCACATACTACAGTTTGGGCTACGGATGCTGATATACCAGCAAAGTTCAAGGCCTCCAAAACTAAAGGAGGAACAACTTGCCTGATTTCTTCTGTCGAATTTCGGTTTTAAATTCTTGATTTTCCCATTGATAGCTGTATATAGCCTGTGAAACGATCGTGAGTTTAATGGAAGGGTTCAGCTTTCGGATCTGATTCTCATTTCTCTTATTTATTCAATCTGGAATAGCAGAATATATTTGCATTTTCCGCTCAGACTGTGTGTGATAAATATTTATGATTACGCAAAGACGCAAAATACTTTAAAGTAGCTGCCACAATACTCAAGCACCTCCAGGGCATACGTTTCCACATCGGTCTCTTCTTCGCATTTGCCTGGAATTCGCGAGTGCAAAACTGGTAACTGTTCTTGCTGCTCTCTTTGTAAAAAGTCCTTAATTTGCTCTTTAAAATATTTGAACAAAATATTCTAAGGCAGCATTTCATTGTTTATATATTCGGTACGTTTTAGCCCCTAGATTGTGTAGATCTTTGCAGCCCCCTTCCCGTATATGGCGCCATTAGTTTTACACTTTTCCTGCCTGGGAAAACGCTTCCCGAACCATCTGGCACAGACCAGTGCGTGCCTCCAAATTGTAGTTTGCCTTCACAGTTCCCGATCCCCCCGCCCGAACAGCGAAAGGAAAATTCTTTTCTCTTTTTCCGCTATGGGTGGATTGCAGCTCGTGCATTTTATAGTTTTCCAGTTGCTGAGTGAAGAAAAGACTTCGTTGCAGTTTCGGGAAAAAATGCAAGATATTTATGATTGGCGTTCTATTTTGTGTTTGTTTATGCCAGTCAGACGAGGGGGCTGTAAAGATTGAACAATTTCCATGTAAGTGAGCAAATTGCCAGCAGCATAGGCCAACAAAACCTTTGCGAGCTTAACCCTTGCCCTGTGCGAGTAATTAACCCATTAGGGTGTGCAGAAAGCGACCTTTGGATGACGCAAATCATCTTGGGGAGACTGAACAAATTTCACTTAGCTCGCGATTACAGTACTTGTGCCGGCAAAAATGTAGTAATTTTCCCATTTTCATATTTTCGGCCTTTTATTTGGTATGTGGGTCGTCGCTGGGGATCGGTTGGTTGATCTCTCTCTCCGTTGGTTCGCTGGTTGTGCAAGGTCTATGCCTGGGTCGCTATTTCTACTCGCTCACACTGGGCTGTTCGTGCCTTCTGGACTGTAAACTGCGAGAGTATGCCAAATGCGAAGACCTCTATTTGAAGGTTTTAATTACGGCAATTGCACGGAGAGTAGGTCAAGTGGGGGAAGCTGGTTTGTTTTTCTATTTTCATATACGAATTTGTGCATTAGTCAAGATCAGGAACAATGTCAAGGTCTGCGGTCTTTGATTTGCAATGGAAATTCCAATACAGGAAATTGCAGTCAAATCTACTTTTGAATTAAAATCTATATATGTATTATTAAATAAGCTTTTGGGAGTTCCACTAGCGTCTTTCAATCATCTTTCAGCCGACTTCCTAACTGTATTTTATTTGGCCTTCCCTTTGTTCTGCTAGTAAAAATTCTTCTCCCATTATTCACTCTAGTTTGAGGGGATTTTTCTGTACTCATATTATCATCTTCATTGTTAAAGTTGCAACTATTTGGCACATATCTTATCCCTCCTCGCTCCCAGCGCAACACTTCTAGACATCCATGAACTCATTTTGCATATAAACAATTTTATTTTTCGTATTTCGCTCAATTTGAAATGGCAACGAGTCGTAAGCAAATCATATCAACACTGACTAGACGCTGATGCACAAATTTCATTTAGGGACTCTACTGCATGGCCTTCCCCATTCCCTGTGCCTCAACTGTGTGCCCCACGTTGTGTGTGGCAAGGCGTCATATCGAATTACATGTTGCATTTACTCGTAGTAGCTCTGGAAGAGCAGACAATGTCAGAATTGGAGTTCTTAAGAGGGGGCACGACCACAGACTTGACTTCGTACTTATCAGCCCCCTGCCACACATAGCTGAGTCTCCCCCGGCCTCTTATTTGTTAGAGTTCCCACCACTGTGACGAAGGGGGGGGCTGCTACTCATTACCCCACAGAGCAATTCCATATTTCATCCTAAAAACCATTTTCCAATTTGATTTATTCGACTAATTTCACACTGCCGGATGGACGGATGGATAGATGGATGGACTTTGACCGGATTCTGGTGGGGGTTTGATGGTTTGCTGTCATGAACCGCGGACTCAGAACCGGTTCTCGGTACTTGAGAAGCGGAGAAAACAAAACAGAGCCCAGATTCAAGAGTCGAAAATCTTATCGCCAACTATTTGATCTGTTGCTTACATTGCCCACAACACTTCTTTCCATTTCCATTTCATTTCTTTTTCTATTTTGGTCTTGGTTCTGGATTCCTAATTAACATTCTGTCCGCGTTTGGGTTTCCAGTTTCGAGTTCGATTCGTGGCTGGATCTGTGCCCTGTGCAGTAATTAATTTATGCGTGCCTCAACCGTTACTTGATAATGAGCCAGCGGGCGCGGAGTGTGGGGGCACTGGCAACTCTTATCTTCGGGGGTCTGTGAAAGCCGATTAACTTTGAATCTTGAAGTGCGCTGGGAGCCAGGGTGTGGCTAAGGGATTGTGGGGGATGGAGGGTAAAGTGTGAAGGGGAAATGGAGCCAGTCCAGTCTGGTATTTATGGTCTGAGCCCCAGACAGTGTACAGTGCGGTGCAGGATTATAAAACCACTAAAATAGTTCACAACTGTGCTCAGGCTTCATCATATTTTGTTGTAATTATTTCTCCAAGTATTGGAGTTCATGGAGTTATTCAATTATCCTCGCTTACACCTATGAAACGCACTGTATCTGCACATATTACAATACTCAGCACTCATTGTGATTAATTGTCAACATTTGTGGAGTGGCGCGGGTAGCACTGTACTTCGGCTCAGACAACTATCCGTTTACGTGGGGCGTAACATCTCGCATGAACAAAAGGAAAACGAAAGGGAAAGGGAAATTTCGGAACAAGCGACTCCAAATTAAGATTTACAGCTTCAGCTGCAGACCGGCATGGATATTTATGGACCCACATCTAAGGAAGTGGACCACAGGCGGACTCTTTTGGCAAACTTTTGACTCATTATCTTTTGCGTTTTCTTAATTATCACATTAAAATGTTGTAAGAGAGTTTATTTGTTTTAGCAAAAAGAAAAATGTTTAAAACTGTTACTGGAATTCGATTAGGAATCTTGAGATGCCCCAAAAGCAGGTTGAAATAAATGTGTGAAGTCGTATAGGAAGTCTTTTCTTTGGTTGGTTCATAAGAATCATTATTAATGGCTCTTCCATATCTGGCAGAGCCTTCACCTTCCTTCCCAGTGATTTCAGCTCGTTCTAGTCAATTATAAAATATATTCTCACTCCCCCTATGCAATAAGCACGCCCAAATCGGTCCAATTAAGTAATCATTCCCATGGCTACCAGCAGTTCGTGCGAGTGTAGTGTGGGTGGTAGAACCAAAAGAAAAAAAAAACCAGAAGTTCTGTTCAACAAAAGATGAGACAGCGGCCACTCATCATCGGATGACCACAAGAAATATCATAATTTCTTTCCAAGAAATCAGCATAGGTCGCCACACAGATCAGACAGACAAGAGACCCGCGACCAAAGACCAATGATTGCCCAGACTGCGAGGAGGGGCAGCTCTTGGACGAGGGACAGGGAGCCGGAGCTGGTGCTGGTGCTAGAGCTGTTGGTCGTTGTCTCTTCGTTTCGTTCGATTGAATCAAGACCCCGTCGACGACCCCAGCCCAGAGAGTGGCAGCTAAATATACTTGCAATCAAGAAAACACAAAAAGAAAAGAAATAATGCAGCAGACGTAGAAGACTTGCGTAGGATCTGCAAGATCGAGAGATCCAGACAAAGCCGCAGCAATCGCCATCGTCCCATGTACATACGAGTATGTTTGTGGCTGTTTTGATTTCTTTATGGTTTTTGATAAATGCTGCTCATCATGTAATTTTAAACGCGCCGCGCATGTTAAACAAACAATTTCCCGTGACAGTGTAAAATGTGTTTAAAGGAGGAGGGAAGGGTGCCGGGAAAGGGACTTACACCATCCAACTAATGCTGAAGGGTCGTACGGCTGTCCGACCGGCCGGTCGTCTGTAGGGCCTCGGGCGACCATTACAACATGACTCGCAAAGAAAGCGAGTGCCAGAGCGTTGAATGCAACTTTTTCCATGTTTTTCCCTCTCCGCCTCGCTGTTTTTTTTTTCTCTGATGGAAAGTCTTTTGGCTCGAAGGCATGCCTAGGCTGGACTGGCCCGCTTGGCCCGGCCCAAAGAATCGTGTTGATGGATTTCTTCCTGTCGTAAATGTTGTAAGCAAAAGATATGTCCAAAACGTTCAGCATTGCTGTAGGGGCCCCCGACTCTGTCTCCGACTTTGTCTCCGTAATGGAAGTTTTTCTGGTTTTCGCAGCTTTGACTTATCATTCAAGATGCGTTTTCGGTCCGGGTGAGTGTGTTAAAATAGATGCTGGGCTGTGGATAAGCAAATCGCATGAAGTGTGGGAGAGTTCTGTTCTGAGAATGCAGCTCCATTCGGGTTGGTGATGTGGGTTGCCTTCGCAAGCAGCAAAAATGCGTGAGAAATGTGTCAACTGTGAAATGATTTAGTTATGTCAAGTCACCAAAGTTGGATTGTTCTGCAAGATCCGGCACATCAGTAAAGTTAAGAAATTCAAATAAATCAAATCTATTGCCATCTGATCTCCCTCCTGATATCGGCAGGCATTTCTTCTTGCACAACCACAATGCTAAACGATCTTCAGACTCTCTTTTCCCCCAAGCAGACGTGGGCGTTCCACCCATGTCGACACCATTGGAGCCCGTGTATCTCCATTGCATATAATCATCGATTGCATACGATAAATATTCCAGGCACAGCCCCAAGACGACAATTTCCATCGCATTGGATCGGGTCTGGGCTGGCCTCTTTATTTCCTCTGGATCTCTGAGCTTGTTTTCATTTCTTGTTTTCTTCGGGTTTTGCTCGTTTAGTTTTGTTTGTGCTGTTGCTTTGTTGTTTTCTTTGTTGTGTCTTTGCTGTGTGGCCACAGCTGTGGCAGTGTTGCTTTTTGTTGCCTCCGCGCTGTGACTTTTGTGGATTGATAAGAGCTGCGGCTGGTGGAATGTGCCCGCAGAAGATTGCCTCAGAGTCGGACTGCGTCTTTGTCTGGTTGACACATTATCATCATACACATTGGAGGCGATTGCTAAAGCCAGAATAAAGTACGCTTAATTCCTTAATTAAATTATGTTTATTAATTAATCTTATCTCTGCTAAATTAGCAGTGATTTGTTATGACATTAATTAGCTGTCTTCTAGGAAGTTGCTGCACTTCATAAAAGTGCCGAGATCATTGATCCACGTTGGTTTATAACTATTTGTCATCAGTCGAGGGAGTGTGGAATTCTATCGGTACCCTTGTAAAATAATTACCGCCAATGCAGTCTCGATGGCCATCCCATCGGTCATATGCGGGCCGTATTGGAAGTTTTTCATGTTTCGCACTCCCCAGATGTCTCATAACGAGCCCTTGAGGGTGTTTCCATTGTGGCATGCAACATGATCGATCTGTATAATGGTAATGTGTATTTAATGTGGGTTTGGGTTGGCTTGCTGTACGAGTAGTTGAAATGAATTTCGTCTTGGGGTGGAACTTTGTGAGAACTTTCACAGATGAAATTCGTGATGAATGGTGGGTTGTTATGGAACACATTTGTTGCTTTGATTTTATTTATTGCAGTAATTTTCAATTTATGTATACACAAAAACCTTAGTTTACTTATTTACTTTATAAACTAAATCAAATATATTATGTGATATATACTGACATTTGTTGTTTTTGAATGGAACAACTTTCCATAATTTTCTCTTCCCGACCCACTGTGCAGCAACTCTGTCTCTCGTTTTTGCTCTCTCTCTCTCTTTCTCGTCCTCCCTCGTTTTGCTTTCATGGTTTTGCTTTGTTTACTTTGTGTTATTTGCTTTGCTCTCTCTCTCCAGCAAATTACCCTTGTGGAAATTTTCTCTCCCAGCTGCACGGCTCATCATGCAACGCAAAAGCGAGCAACGCGCTCTCTTGCCTGGCTTGTTTTCAGTATATATTCGGTATATTTGGTATGTTTGTTCCTCTTTTCCCTCTAAAATCACCAATTCACAATAAAACCGTTCACAATGGCAGCTCCGCGCTCAGACATATTTTGAATTTAGATTTTTTAATAAACTTTTGCAGTGGCAGCGCAGTCAAAAAAAATTGTTCACCTTGCGCGGTTGTGTAGCGGACGCCGTGCCCGTTTCGATTCGATATAAATTAACACAATCCAAATTCGAGCCAAAACAAAGTCTTGTTTCCGCGCGCTTGGCGTTTTGTTGAATATTCGGGACGACGACAGGTTATGCTATGCTATATGATATCCAAAGAGTCGGAATAGTCGGATATAGTAATCGAATCCAATCCACGCTCAAATCGAAAGTGAAATTTGTGGAACGGTGAACCAAACACACAACGCGACGACGTGCACACGGTGATTTTTTGAATGGAGAAGTAAAGCAACAGAGAAACAAATCCAATCATAAATCAATTCTACCAATTAAAGGCAATTCATAATTAGTATTATTCATATACTAAAGTGTTTAACAGTTTAACAACAACAAGCAACCAACCTAAAAGAATTAATCATAATCAAGAATCCAGGTGATTCGGTGTGCAATACCATTGAGAGCTGGAAAACATCATGCAATATTGTTGAATAAAAGGTAGTGTAAATTTTTGGTCATAAAGGTATACACACTATTACCCCATGATGCTGCACATAACAACAAAGCGACAGAGCGAGAGAGAGGAAGAGGAAGAGAGAGATGTGTGCAGAAACTCCAAAAGCGAGTGCAGGAGAGAAAGAGAGTACGTGAGAGAAGTTAGAAGTTGTTTTTGTGCAGCATCCCAAGTGTCTGTGTTCCTGTGTGTCTGTGTTTGTGTTTTTGCAGAAATTTTGCCATCCTTCCTTCCTTGTCCTTCTCAACTGAAGTTGTGTGAGTGAATACAGCATGAAAAGGAATGGATGGAGTGGGTAAAATATTGAATTCCAATTCCATGAGTACCGTGTAAAGGTTCTACCCCTTCTAGAGGACAGGTAGAGACGTTAATGACAGATAATGGAGTTAGGTAGATAAATGAAATGAATGTTTTGAAGGCTTTAATAAATATAAAATATAAACATTATTCAAGTAGTAGGAAAAGAATTAAGTAAATTATATTCTTGTAGTCAAAGAAACACAAAATCTGCCTCATACGGAACTAAAATAAACCATTCCTTATCGAAGTACGAGTTTGTCCAATATCTGAGGAGCTGCCAGTCAAAGTAGGGAACCCGAATTCATTCCACATTCAAAGCATTAGTATCCACAGTATCTTTCTGATAACTCCCATAACTGTAACCCATGTGGAAATTCCTAATAATTATTATATTTTATAATTATTGTGTATAGGTAGGGTTACAATTACAACTCGTTTTTTAATTTATATTTCGTTATCGGGAGAAATCTCAGCTGATTCTGTTTGATTTTATTTTATTTTATTCTGTTTCAATTAATTTCGTTGTACGAGTGAGTGGCGGACGAGTCCAATGGATTATTGTACGATTAATCGCCTGAAAACATTGTATAATTATGTATTATATCACACTTCCAAACAGTTTGTCACGCTCTCCCCGTGTCCCGCACATGTGAGGATTTCTCTCATTTGTTTATAAACAAATACAAATTATTTGATTGCATCGTACCGGCGAATTGAATGAGAGATAGAGATAAGAACAGGTGGCATGCTTGGGGAGAATCTTTGCTATTTTCGTCTATATTCCGATGAGGTTTTATTTCTTAATAATTGAATTATTTGTATATTGAGCCAAAACAAAGCGTAGGATGGATTGTTATGGCTTTTTATCGCCCTGAACAACCAAATCCACTCAATGATGTTGTTCCGAGGACATAAATAAACCGATTTATAGTTTGTTGTTTCTTCTTTTCAAAGTCAAACATTTCCCAAGAACAATCCATAGAAAAACAGATACAAATAAGAGCCAATGAGTAAATGAAACTGAGGGAAAATGTTACGAATTCGTTATTCGGTTGCCAAAATCGATTCCAATGAACGATGAATCGAATTTCTTTGCACTCACCAGCCTCAGATCAACTTTTCTCTACAGATCCGCCTCGGGGCCTCAGCGCCGGCTCTAATCAACGTGAGCTTGTCCCTCCAGCCGTTTACCCCTATTGTTATTAATCTTTTTGGCTTTCGGTTAATCTGTGTGTTTGAGTTTTTGTCTTCTGGCCTGCATACAATTTGCAACACATTTTTGTGCCTTGTCTTTTGTGTTATTTGTCCGCTTTCCATTTCACTCGATTGACTCGTGTTCTGCCCTCATCCTCCCCCCCTGGGACCTGCCATGTCTTCTCTCATTTCCATGAGAAGGCTATCAATCTGTCGAGGAGTGATCTTGGGCATTTCAACATTCGAAAGTTTGTTTTGGGTGTTAATTGGGTTTTGAAATGCAATTAATTAAGCCTCAAAGCTCTGACTAACTGCGGAACTACAACTCTGTAAGAAATATGAATGAAAATTGGATATATATATCTAGGAAAACAGATCAACAGCGCCAGCTGGCTGCTACAAAACTCAGCAGCATATGCAAATTGAATTAATTTAACTTTCCTTACTTTCCCATTCCTGCTGCTGCTCCAACAAATACAATTCTAATGAAATTCACTCACAGTGACACAATTATGCGATGCCCTCTGGTGTGGCTCGTCATTTGCATATGGGATCTTCATCTTCGTACAACAAAATGTATCTCTCTCGGGTACCCTGCTCGCGGGCTTCGAGTGAAGAGTCGTAAAAGTGTAACCCACATTGGCCCCCCACTTGGGGTTGGCTTTCCTAACGGACCCAAAATGTTATTACTATAAGTATTTATTTTGTAGTTTTCTTCATTTGTTTGCTCTGACCATGCGCAATCTTTTTATGAAGTGTGCAAAAGTTTGTGCCGGTTTGTGTGTGCGGCCTCGTCTCGAGAGGAGTCGTTCAGTCCGTGGAGTAGTTTGTCGAGTGGAGTGAGGGGGTCAGCATTGAAAGCGCCGTTAGCTTAGAAAACCATCAGAATATCTCTCGGTGTAAACATACCCTGTAGCAAATCGATTTCAATATTAAGTAATTAAATTCCCCATCCCATTGTTTAATTAAACATATTTTTATTCTAATATTTAGTATGCCATAAATTGTCTTTTATTGTAGCATTTTAGTGTTTCTCGTTACGCATCTGAAACTATTCCCACAATCTCTTTCCTTACATAAACAGACCCACCCAAAGAGTATAATTACTTTTTCCCCCGTCCACACCAATACCCACTAAGGTCATTGCCTTCACCTGATCGAATCACTTGAGTGTCTTGTATCTTTAAAGTTTAAACAAACAGAAGAGAAAATTCTATAGTTAGACTCAAGTTCAAATCGAACAGCCGACGACAAGTAAATGATTGTCTGCTCTTTTCCGAGTATTATCAGAACTATCAGAATGGAACGGAAAGCAAAGGCTGAACCCGAGTGCCAAAGTTCTAGCTAACATCGTGTTATGGGGCTACAACTTTGTGTGGAAAGATACGGTGAAAGATAGGCATAAGGCGGCGCTTATCAGCCTCAATGACACCCTCGACGTCATTGATGAGAAATCGAGTTTATTGTTATCACGAAATGAAAACGAGGGCTCTGCAGCGAGGGTAAAGTCATGAATAACTTCCTCTTAAATATGATGACAAATACTCCGCTTCCAACGAAGTGCGAGATGAGACTCCCCACTGAGAAAACCCAACGAAGATGGAGGCAGAAGCAGGTGCTTCTCTGAGAGTGGAGAGTATCGACAAATGCTCTCCAGCTAGACAGTAATTGATGCATGCCAAATGTGGTTTTTTGTATTGTTAAATTTAGCATCAGTTCAGGCAATTCTATAGAGAGAGAGAGAGATGTATAGGCTATAGCCGTCAAGTGCGTCACAATGCCTCTCTAGAGATACGTAGATTCGTCGTCGCACGAGTACGAGTACGTGTGTGCCGGGTATTTGTATGGTTTCTTGATCTAGCCTAAGCTGCCACGCTGCGAAACTACTGCTGAAAATATCAGCTGATTGTAGTCCCTCTCTCTCTCTGTCTCTCTTGCCCATTTAATATTCTTATCAGCCTGTAGTTTCTCTTTATCTTTTTGCTTGTGGCACAGATAAAAGCAAGACGGGAATTTTATTTTATTTCTGGTAGCATGTGTCGCTGGGAAGTTTTGCTGCGAATATACATATTAGATAGAGACTCGACCCCCATCTGCAAACTGGCTATGCTAATTAAACGTTTAATCTACATGAGATTTCTGAGTGCAGAGCATGTTTAGATAAGTAAATGAGATACAGAAACTGCATATTGGGATTGGAGTATTCATCGAGGAATGGCAAATACCATAAATTAATGATTATTTGCAAAATGTTGGAGATTGTTTATCCAAGGCATTGGCTAGAAAAGTTTCTGATATTATTGTTTATGATAAAACATGGTAACAGAATCAGCGCACAATCGAATTTCTGTTGAAATTATTAAGTATACAGCTACAATAGAAAATAAGTTTCTACAATGTTATCCGATATCCACTGATACACTCTATGGCTTAACCTCTTGTGGCCAACCTTCTGCACTCAGCCTCTACGAGCTGTCAAACAATTATGCGACACCAGCCGCGCATGACACCTTCAATTGAAATTGATTATAGAGACGACATCATCTCATCCACGCACTGTCTCTTAATTAACGTGATAGACAAAAAACAAGCAGAGTTATTCACTTTGTTTGGAGCATAAAAATCTCAATGCTAAATGGGTTTCTAGGAATTTCCCCCAGCAGAGAAAGGAGACCTTCGCTTTGGCTATTGGACTTTCCTAAGTGCACTGCCCACAACCTGCGATCATGGGGCTATAATTGTCATGGCTAGATCTCTGTTCTGCAGCTTTGTATCTGCCTCCGGTAATGGAGACCACGCATTCAAGAGACATTCAATATGCTGGCTGCCTCAATGAGAATTCGTTTTCCTTTTGTCATCGCGAATTGGGTCTTGGTCGATCGTGAGACGCCATAGACAGCCGCACGCAGCGCACGGGGGCGTAACGCACTTGATGAGCAATCTCTTTCGTTATTTTCGTTTTCAAATTTTCAACAAAATTCTCAATTCTCTGTCGCTCCGCCGTTCTCTTGATATGTGGGTCAAGTCCAAATTGGCAAGCAACTTCTGTTTCTTATTTTCTGCCTTAGAAAAAGTGAAATCGCAAAGTGAATATTTTTTTTAAGCTGCAATTAACTCTTAATCATCGGCACTTTGTTCGCTCTTCTTTGATTCTCCCTTTGCCCCCCTCTCCAACTATCACTTGCACTTTTGTCGCAAGATTCTTAGCAATTAGCCAGCATTTTTTCTCCATCTGTGATTTGCATTTTCTGTCATTCCCCGTCGCTCAATCGGATGTCGTAATTAGAGTTTAATTATTTATATTTGTACATTTTTTTTCTCTCTTGTGCGAATGCTAGCACCTCGACAAGTGGCTAATGGAGATATTGGCATTGGTGCAATCTGTCTAGACGGCAGGCGAGGAATACTTGTTCCATGACTGTGTGGAAAAATTGATTTTGCCTTCGATAGAAGATAGAAATAATTCGGAGATGTTTACGCATCCGATTTTACCGAATGTTATTTGATTGATTAATTGAGTGCCACTTCCTCGTTGCTGCTAAGCCACTCTGTAACAGAGTTATAGTTTCCAATCCACAGCCATTATTGCATTTCCACAGTAGAGCTTTCTCGAAGCTCACAGATTTAATAAGTATTGTTATTTATGTCTATTGATTTTCCACTCGCTTTTCGCTGCCTCCCTCCCTGCCAGTGCAAATTGGCATTAGTGGCAGACAAACAAAAGTGCAGTGTCAGGCCCAAGTTCGGTTTTAGTTTGGCTCAGAAGATTACACAACCTGCCGGGGGCTGATAGCCGGGCCAACAAACACTCAACGAGGCGTTATCGATGGAGGGGCTGCCAGCCCACCTGCCTTAGACGCAAGAGAGACGCCTAATTAAGCTTTGTTCATGTCGCCGCAGCTGAGACTGAGACTGAGACTGAGACAGAGACGGAGGCACACAGAGACCCAGAGAATATGGAAAATGCAGAAAACAAATTGAAAAATTGCATATTTTTGCAGAGTTTGTGGGCTTAAAGTCGAAACGATTGAGCGCCTGGTCTGGATTTGAATTACACAACGAGATTTCCACAAGAAATTTAATTAGCATTCTACATCCAAACGATGGAGAAACTCCTCCTCCTGCATGACTCGGCGTTGTGAGTGGATGGATGGCTTAATTGGGAAATTAAACATTCATTCTGATTCATTATCCACACGTTTCATAATTAATTAACCTCTCTTGGTAGGGAAATTAACTTTAATTGAAACTGACAGAAATGCAAATGGCAGTAATGGTTGTAATGAGATGAAGCTGCACAAGAGATTTTGGTTCGATCCAAAATTAAATGCCCCTAAAATATATGATAATATATTTTGTGTACAGTGCGTTTCATGATGAAATGATGTTGAAAGAGTACGAAACAATAACAGTAACATCGTTTATCGTTTGCCCACTTTCCACTGTCTGATTGTTAAGTTCTGACAGGCACTGTGTCTCTTTCCGTTCCTCTTATTGCACACGTATCCTTAGCCATAAATTATACCACATAAACCGGGTGTTCCGTTAGTCTTCCGATTCTCCTTCTTCTGTGCTGACCGCAAAAAGAATCATCGCATTTCATCACCCACCCGCACGAGAGCCCCTCCACCCTCCACCCGGCAAGCGCTTTCATCGCATATCGCGGAAGAGATCTGAGACTGAGACTTCGTATTGAGACTGGACTGGCCTGGAATTAATGCCTCAGAGATTATGCCCATGACAACAGCAACAACAACAGAAAGAACCGTGTATATCATTTACCGTTTAAAAAGGAGGAGATATTTATGCACTTGAATGCCACAACAAAAGTTGTTGCCTCAACCGCAAAATAATGAGTTTCAACAGCACTAAAAAAAATCAGACCCAGACCCAAAGAAGGAAGAGAACTTTGGCAAAAAAAAAAACAACACCAAAACCAAAGACACAGACAAGCTTTGGGCCAAGAGAGAACTTCATCATCTTGTCGGATACGAAGCGTCGGTCAGGCGGGAGACGCGTTCTTCGAGGAACGTTTTAGGTCAAACCGCACCCGCCTGTGCCCTGGTCTGGTCTGTGCCTGTGCCTGGGCTCAGTGACTCCTTGGACTGACCAAGCCACTTGAGTGTCTGTCGCCAGTCGTCTGCATCCTGTGTTGTGGCGAATATTAAGTTTCTGGACAGAACAGCTGTGCGCCTGCGTTTGCGTCTGGGTTGAACGAAACCCGTTTAGATCTCAACTTGTACCTACGGCAGCTGTAAACAATCAGAGCCAACTGCCTGCCAGGCACTCAGCCATGAAAAATGAATAATGATGATGATGTTTCAGGCTATGAAGGGGCGGATAGTGGAGAGTGCTCCCTCCGCAGAGACACTCATTGGTACAAAAAAAAGAGCGCCTTCCTTCTGTCTACTGTGTTGGGGCTTCTGGCTCCTGGATGATTTCGAAGAAGACTTTGAGCTGGAAACTTGATTTTGTATCTACCCCAAAAGTGCGAGTATCTCTCTCTGCTGCCTGCCCTTTGAGACTTGTTTGGTTTTTGGCCTGAGAGGTTGATATTTGTTTGTCGTAGAGGAGGAAACCGGTTGCCACTCGCTCTCTTTGTGGTCTCTCGCATATTTAGTTGCACTTCTTGTTTTAGAACTTACTTTACTTGCAGTTTGTGGCATTGTGAGGGTTAGTTATCTCTCGGAACAGTATGGAGCAGAATCAGTTATAAATTAAACTTGTTTGGACCTGTTTTGATTGTGGGATGCTTAACCCTAACCCCTGGCGATCAAGAGTTTATTGACTTTGTCTTCAAGAGTATCTCATGGATGCATTGTCCATGATCTCTCTCTCTCTCCCTCTCGCTCTCTTGCGTTGTCTGAGATTATTCCTCATTCTGCAGGTTGCCATAAAAAGACTTGCAAGTTGGACCTGGCACTGTCGGTGGCAAACTGGTTAAAAAAAACTCTCAAATCAAAAGATTTGACTGTCTGCTGCATTTGGTGCACATTTCTGCCGGTTTCTCTTTATGGCCAAGACAAGTTCTTGACACTCACTCGCAGTGGAGAGACGCCCACGGTCAGATACAAAAGTATCTGCAAGTAGAATGCCAGGCTGTGTGCGAATCTCTATGGCTGCTTGGGCCAGTATATTAATATTCGGTTGCAGTCGAGTGATTCGACAAGCGCAGGCAGCACTCAACGGAGCGTGCCACACCAGCCGCCACATGCAACACATGCCGCCTCCTCCTGCTTCGCTCCCCCTGCCGTTTGCTGGTCGAAGCGTAGGTCCATTATTCGATTGCCCACATAATAAATGATGTAAAAAGTGGGCCCCTCGCCACCGCCGCTGGCCATCGAAAGGCGTCCAAGTGGGTGGCGAGTGGGCGCAGAGTGGAGTGGCTGCCTGGAGTGGAGGAGAAATTCAAACTATAAAATAATTACACAAAATATTACACTTTTATTTGCTGATAATGTGTTTCGAAACTCTTTTTGGCAATGTTTTTTTTTTTCGTTGCTGGTAATGAGGAATCAAATACTCGACTAATGAGCGTCCAAACGCTCCTTATGTTATATATATTTTTATATGGGCATTTTTCAGCCACAATTATGCAAGAGAGGGATTGCAAAACGCCAAAGAAACTTCCTCCTATGAGAAAAGAGATTTGTGTTCAGTGAATAATGGACATCTTTTTAGATTTAGCTGAAAATAAAATGACAATTAAAATAATATTGAAGTGTATTGGAGACCAAAAATGCTTAAACATATGGCCAATATATTAGTACTTCTGATCATCCATAAAGGTAAACCGCCACTTCTCTCAAATGCGCAAAGGAAAAAGCTAAGTAGCTCCTACAAGTAACCACAAAAGCGAGATAGTCTTAGATAGCCATAAACATAACCGTTTAGATGCTGTCCCAGATGCCTCATAATGATCGTGTTGCTAAGATTTGGGGGATTGGCTGTGAGCATGAGCCACAGATGAAGACTGAGATCAGCGCCTGCCGTGCCTTGACTACTGTGCGCTGCGCAGGTAAATCAAAGGTGTGCTCCGATCTCCACTCTCCGTTTTGGGGATTAGTTTGGGGCTGGGGCTGGGATAGTTTGGGGTAACTGTTTTCGAGTATTTACGTTAATTTACGCCAACAAACTGTTGAACACTCGCAGATTTCGCTGTGGGGCCGGACCGTTGCCTGCTTTCGGTTTCATTATGAGTCGAAAATCATACAACGGCCGCCGCCTGGCTTATGCCTCGGCTTGCAACTGACAGTTGCAAACTTGGATACGCGGATTGCCGGGTTGCAACACCCATTTTGTATCTTTTGCTGGACCGTTGGCTCGTTACTCGTGCGGCTAATCATATTTCTTTGCCGTCTGTCTGTCTCTCAGTTAAATTAGCAGCTGCACATGGCAATCTTTTTGCTATGGCTTTTGCTCTCAGGACGAATGAGAAATTCGCCAAGTTTTGGTTTGGTGCCACCGCGCCTGTGGGGCTGCAGATAAGTCGAATAGCCGCCGCCTCTTCTTGGGGCATTGTGGGGGTCGCTCCTAATTGGATTTTCCGACTAGCGCACATTGTTTTTTCCACACGCTCTGATTCGGGCATTGTCCAGAGTGTCAATTGGATTTGGGAACTGTTTCGTAACAGATACTTATGGGAAAAGGTGGACAGAGCGATTGTGTCGTCAATTAATTGTAATCCCAAATAATAATATTAATATAATGATCCATGCTCCCATAAAAATTGTCTTTGGTTACGACTTCGATGATTTATTTTTATTTTGATGCTCCACAACTGAATCTGTTTTCGTGGCCCACGTGGAATCAATAAAAGCTACAAAACTACCCATAACAGCTGCTGAAATGTTCAACCAGCAGAGCAGCATTATTATTTGATTTTTTGTATATATTTCTCGGACGCTTTCACTTGCCAACTTTTTGTGATTTTCTCTTGCCTGATGTGATGTCTGTTACACAGCGTTTTTATTTCATTTGGCTAGAGGAAATAGAAAAGTTGTAATTGTTTTATGCAGTTTAAAAGTAAAATTAAATTGAGGATTTAATACTTGGAAGGAGATCATAAATTAGCCCCGTTTTCGGGGGATTGTTCGCGGAAACGCTGATGCCCAGGAAGCTCGATACTCAATGGAAAATTGCTCAACCATGCAAATTATTAAACAAAACAAAGCAATCGCGATTCACAGCTAACAAAACACGATTCCAAGATCTGCGAACATTTGCAAAACTCCAACAAATTTTTGTCGGGACTTTCGATTTCTGCGACGCAGAAGGAGCGGCCACATCTGAAGTTAAGCTGTTGATATATCGCCTTGTCATTAACTCATTTTTCCGCTGAATTTACAAATCCATTACGGAGTTCAAATGTTTAAATATTTATGTGAGAAGAAGTGTTTATTCGGCGGATAAATTATAATTATCTTTAAGATAAATATCTGCTAATATCTGCCCAATCAATGTGATTTATTATAGTTCAAATATAGCACAAATCAGTCACAATGCATCCGAAAATAAAGCACTTTACTGGATTCACCTTACTGGATTCCCACCATTTTATCATCAGTCACTGACTCACAGACGCCCCCAAATTGCTGATTAGGAATGTTGGGTATTCCATGGGTTTGATTTCAGCTATCGGCGCTTATCAGTGGAATATTATTGTTGCAGACACGCATGGCGATAAGCAGATGGATCCAGAGTCCGAGTATGTAGAAATTCGAGCGATACTTACGTTCTGAATGTTAGGATTCCTTCAGCTGTTGTTTACTTTCGGCTAGATGAGGGATTGTGTAAATTATAGATAAGACGGAGAGGATTGTGGTGTGTAATGTGAAAAATGGGTCGTCTTGTGGGTGTTTTGTAATGTGGGTCAAATATTGAGGCTACCATTACGAGAGGAATTAATAGAGATTTCGATTTGATTGATTTTGTAATATCAAGTAACTAATTTTTACTATCGATAAATGGAGGGAGGTCTCAAATATTGACAGCTGTAATTATATTTATTTTTACCAATTTATTTCATTGCAGAGATCTGTACGTTTGTCAGCAAAACAAATCGAAGAAACTAGAGCTCTTAAACATCAAGTATTTCTAGGTAAGTTTCTGCCTCTACCCAATGATTAAGCAAAGAATTTCAGTTTGTTGAACATTCCATTGGAATTTGTAAATGTTTCTGTTGCGCTTCCACATTCTTCATGCAAATTCCTGAGCAAACCATTGAGATGCACTCCATAATGAAATGCAAACAGCTGTGGAATTGAATAACAAGTGATTCAACTCATTCATTCAAATGTTTATGAATAATCCATGGGAATATTAAATTAGAGACGCATTTCGACTGGGTCGCATTCCTCTGTTCTCGATTGATAACATCCTCGGAGTAGCTCGAATCATAGCTTTGTAAATTATTTTTTACTGCGTATATTTCTGGATATCACACAACGCTGTGCTTTAGTGGGAGTCGCTTTGATAAGGGCCTCGTGCAGTTCATTGATGCGGAAATCTATTTGTTGGACGTGCTTACTACAAGTTTTATAAATAATTTCAAGATAGAGCAAAAATGAGTTTGGAGGAATTATAATGAGTGTTTATTCCTACAAATTGTAAAAATAACGCAAAAGATATAAATTGTAGAAACCGTACAAGATTTAAAGAGAGACTCTAAATTATCTCTAAATTATTACCTTTGCCACCTTTTTACAATTTCCCGCTTGTGTCACTCGATCCCCGTGACGCGATAAGATACTTTTGTGGCAGAAAACAAAGCTAAAAAACCACACGATGAGTGGACGGACGGACGGGCAGGCAACCTTGCTGCTGCTCCGCCACTTGCACACACATCGTGAATCGCGAATCGCAATTCGAAATCGATTTCCAATTACAAAATATTACAGAACTGCAAATGGGGGGAGGGAAGGGGAGGTGTCTCCAGCTGGGGACGTCGTCATGATGCGTGAAAGTCGACCTCAGCCTCAGCCTTGGGATGTGGGTAAGGAAGGAAGTGAAATAAATCACAAGCGAGCAAACAAAGTGAAATGTAAACATTATAAAGTACATTTGCACATCCTATATGCGATATACGATATAAAATCAAGCCCAAAACAGCGCATTCAATGAGCCACTTTTAATGCCTGACGCGGCGAAGACTGCCCAAAAAAGCCGTCAGTTTCGACTTATCTAAGATGTTGCGCTCCGTTTTTGTGTGTTACTGAGATACCCGTACATGCATGTGGCTGTATTTTTGTTTTTTTTTTTTGGTATGTCTTTGGTCTGCCATGTCAAGTTTGTTGAGCTTTTGTTCTGGCAAGGTTATTGCACACGAGAAGTGCCCGTAAAACACACACATAAAACAAACCGCAAAAGAATAATAATTTTAAGGTAGATAAAACAACATGCGATGATTAAATATTTGATATGTCAGCTGGTCGGCAATCTACAAAAGGCAATCTACAGGACCACAGTGTGAGGTTTGCAAAAGGCAGGAACATGGCTGGCAAAAAGGCGTAGATTTCTCTCAGTTCTGAGAGTGGACCACACCCAGCCCCCCTTCATTAAGCAGAGTGTTAAGTGAAGTGAAACTTCCGCAAAAGTCAGCTTTAAGATATATTACAAGTATGGCACTGATAAATCGTAGTTGCAGCCATACTTAAGGCCATACTTTGCATATTAAACGAGCGCCAAGACAACAATTCCCCCAGTCGCCAAGTCTTCCAGTCCCCCAGTTACCAACTCAAGGCTAGCATTTGCATTCGAACGCGTTGCATTTTCTTTTGGTCACACTCGGAAAATGCTCGACCGCAAATGGAGGGAATGGTAAGATGGATACGGCAAGAACTAAATATTCCCTTCACCCAGCATAATGGCTAATGTCCATAATGAATATGCATAATTATCTACGCTAATGCCTTGAAGCCAGTTGCGGTGTGTTGAACATCTTTCGACAGGGTTTTGTGTTGGTTATGCTCATACGAAATAATTAGAAAAGTTAACATGGTGTTTCCATATTAGCTGTGCTTCTCTTAAGCCTCTTAAGACCATTGCCATTCATATAATCTGAGCTACTTGATATCCCTGACGTAAAATCCTTTTCTAAAGCTTATACTTTAAAGCAAGGATGCAGAAACCGGGTGCTCACAATTCACTTTTGATTGCTAAACCACACTGCGAGAGAGTTAGTGAATTAAACTGACTTAAATTCATCTCTGTAAAGCTTCCCTTCCCTTGCTTGAATCCAATTTATATCCATTACAACATACATTGTCCGCTTTTGTTTGGGTTGACAGGCCCTGAACACCCTCCGCAATGTGCAGTCTAACTCTGTTGCAAGCCAAAGCATCCAAACAAAAGAATCTCAAGCCCCCTCCAAAACCAACGCATAGATACAGAAACATACGCCCTCTCCCTTCATCTCTCTCTCTCTCTCTGGCAATAGAACACACAAAATTTATTATCATGTAAAACTTTTGTGCAACAAAAACATACAAAATCGCGGCTACTGTGCAGCTGTTCAACGCTCCACTCCACAGTCGGTTTTGTTCTGCTTAATAATTTATTTGAATATTTGGCATAATTATGTCCCCTCGCCCCTTATAATATAACAACGAATATTTCACAAGCGGACAAACGCAAATTATTACTTGTGGTACTAGAATGCACTGAGAATCGGCCCAAAAACGCAAAACTGAAACTTGGGAAGTGGCTCGAAGTTTCGGACCGAGAGCTGACATTGAGAGTCGCGGATAATGGTCGCAGATAACCAGTTGCACTTAAGATACCGAGACACAGATACGTTGTGTTTGTGTTTTGTGTATGTTATGGCTGACAAATGAAAAATGATTGCCGCTAATTGCTGGCAACTGCTCGGATAGCATGGAGAGTAGGAGAGGCACAGAAGGAAACCAAACCACTTTGTTCTACGTTTAGATATTGAGAAAAGATAAATGATATGCTCAATGTTCGAGCCAATAGACTGCTGACCAATCACTTAAACTCGATTGATTAACTCCATAGCCACACGAAAGCCCACACCGAACTAACCCCGAGAGTCGAAGATCGCGACTTCTATAATTTCGTACTTTGCGCCTCTGGCGCTCTGTGACTCTTATTGCTTGCCATCGATGCTATCCGATCCCATGCGCTGCTATCCGATCGTCGTGCGTCTCGAATCAAAACGCGCATAAATTTCTATGCTTTTGTAAAATCTTTTTCCTCTCCCTCCGGCTGCTCCGACTCTCTGAAACAGTAGCGGCATCCATTAATCAAAAGGCACTCGAGCATCTCTCTCTCTCTCGTGGGTCCCCGCTCGCATATTAGTTACACTTTAGCGGGGCGCCCAGAAATCTGATGTTGGGTTATTAGTTTGCCAGAGTTATGATGCAAAGCAGTGGGATGGATGGATGGATGGGATGGCTTACATGATGAGTGTCTGACATAAGACTCGGCTGGGGCTTTGACTGGGATTGGGTTCAAGGCAACTGCCGCGTCGATTCGGGGAGTGCTCGAGAACAGCTTAGATTTTGTGGGAAGTGCTCCACTAAGCTGAGCTAATGGATATTTCCACAGTGCTTTGGAGCATGCTGGAGAATGAGTAGTTCAAGTCGAAGACCTTGAACATTACAAAGAGGATAACCGAAGTACGCAGTTATCGCAATTTATTATTGCCCTTTGACTTTCTGCCACAACGAATCCTTTATCCAGGGCGACCGTAACAAATGGCTGAATAAATTTGTTTGCATTTTCACATAGCGCCCCAACGCCTCCAAATGGCAGATTGTAGATTGCTGAGCGGCAGAGCGGGAGAAAATATCAACAGAACAGAAAGAGAGTTTTGTTCAATGTGCCGTGCACATTGGCAAATTTATGTAAATTTTCATTTATTAAATAAACACGCAAAGTGCGTGTTGTCAGCTGTTCCACCAGGGGACAGAGGTTGTGCCCCCCTGGATACCAGCCCGGATAGGGCCAACGAACGACAACGACAACGACAACGACAACGACAACGACGAGGACAACTACGTCACAGACGACAAACGACAAAGACTGAATGTTGATTGGCAATTTGTTGTAGTAACTACCAGAGTCTACGAGTCTATGGGTGCTAATGAACTTAGGGATAGGGATGGTGATAGATACCGCAGAGGGCGTGTGGGTAGTGGGAGTGATAATGCGCAAGAAATTGTTATGGAGTCCATAAAATAGATATCTTGATGGGGATGTGGTGTGGCTTTGGGTGTGTTCTGCAAAAAAAAAATGGAATAAGTAAAAAGGTTTTGCTTGTTTTTGTACTTAAGAAAATATTCTAGCTAGGGAAATTGTACGCAGGAATCGTGAAAGTGTAGAAGCTATTCCATAGATATTTTTATATTCGTTCGCATCTTTGCATTCACTTTACACCTTCCTCTTACTTCATTTTTGCATTCTTCATTTACCAAATGTTTACACAAAGCATTTCCGCACTCACTCGCACTCATGAACTCCATTGGAGCTCTTATCGCCTCGATCTCTGCGGTCGCCTCTCATTTACTGCAGAGGAATAGGCAAACGACAAAAACAACTGCCAACAAATTAACGGAACCAAAAATCTGAGAAGGAACATCATACACTGAGAATAATTTCGCAGCACACGGAGCATAATATCCACCAACCCAGGTCGTGTTAACCTTCTCTAATGTGCACTTTTCAGTTTCAAAGTTAATTGGTAGAAGTTTTGAAGTTTGTTCTTTGGTTCTTGCTTCTGCCTCTTCGTGATTATTCCTTTGTCCTTGAGCAGAGTCGGCTCTAGTTTGCTTTGTTGTCATATCGTGTAACCACTTCAGACTCTAGTCAGTCGTCCCCCCTTTGCCCATACAGGGACTATCATTTATGAGAGGTACTGCGCCACTGGGCATGAAATTAGCTGCGTGCAGCAGACAAAAGTCTGCCCTTGTCTCCCTATCCCTCTCGCTCTACGCATATGTATGTGGTCCCCCTTTTGTGGACTAGCCCTGACTTTCGAACAGTTGCTGTGCCGGCGTCATCGCATTGGATATCATTACAGTTTGTTACTTTTGCTTTGCTTTGCTTTGCTTTGCTTTGCTTTGCTTTGTACCATTTTCTCTTATTAATTTATGCATTTTTTGTTGATTGTCTGCGTTACAGTTGACAAGTTCTTGTTCTGGTTCTGCTGTGTAATGGTAGTGGGAGTTCCGCGGCTGTTTTGCGAGTATTTATGTGGTTCAGGTAGAATAAGTATCACAATTTATTAGCTCCTACATGGCTTTGGGTTGTAATGCAATGACTTTGATTAATTTTAATAGCCTTCCTACACCCCAGAACAAGCTGTGTCTCCCTGGCTATAATTAATAATTATTATTATTTTTATACGTGTATTCGAGTACTGTCTGGCATTTATCTAACTATTGTCTCTCCTCTCCTGTCTTTGCAGAAGAACCAAGAGTTGCGCAAACATTTCTGTTTTGGAAAAGGTGAGTCGAACTGCGCTGCGTCTCATGTTACCATCGAAATAATAATTAATTGAATTTGGTTGCGGGGCGTATCGAATGCCGGATGAGTTCTTATGCAAGAGCGTGTTTCAGCAATGACCAGCAGTCACCGGGTCATTGTACGGATAGCCCAGAGATTTGACTATTAGCCCCAATCGAAGCGAACTTTATCGCGGGAATATATCACCTGAAGAAGTGCGCCACTAACCCACTTTTTGCTGCCCAAAACTCTTGATTGATAGTGGCCGACGCACCCACAGCTATCGTAAATTCTTCCAACAAAACCATCCGCCAACACTCAGCCGTTCGGCCAATGCATAATGCAACTGCAACAAAGACTTATCAATATGTGACTCCGAATGAGACTCTGTATAGTGCCGCTTTTGAGTCAACAACAGCTCGGCTCGGTGACCCACTTCCACAACAGTGGCACCGACAACGCGACGCGACTCTCTAATCAGGCATAAACTTTGCGGCTTGATAAATGCTAAATGCATGAACAAAATAAACAAATTACAAATCAGTGCACTCCCTGACAGAAGCTGTCTGCTTGGGGAGAGTGTAATAACCTCGAGACGCGTTCCCGGTTTGGCTTCCTGCATGTGATAAACAATGGATGATGCACTCCAATATGTGTCAACTGTATTGTCTTCTAACTGGAGATACTTTTACTTGCTGGCTTCTATGGCCCTTTGTCATTGCCATTGTTCCAGGTCCTTGTCCTGCGCTGCTTAAAGCCTTTTCTCGCCTAGGATTCCTGGGTTCAACCGTATTTTTAGTTTATTAGTCGCCTACTGTGAGGCCAGTTGGAAATGAACTTGGCTTAGCGAGTTTTTCCGCTTGA
Organism: Drosophila guanche; assembly: GCF_900245975.1. Taxonomy (NCBI): domain Eukaryota; kingdom Metazoa; phylum Arthropoda; class Insecta; order Diptera; family Drosophilidae; genus Drosophila; species Drosophila guanche. Next base: position 7,472,390 of record NW_022995748.1, read on the forward strand.
CGCCGCCCTAAACGGAAATATGGAAAAGCCCTAGAAGTGTGGCAACGTAGGGGGTATCCACGTAGAGCTCCCCACATGGGCTCTGCCATGCCCCCCAGAACCATAACCCAAACAGGGAACAACTGACGTCTTCCCTTCGTCTCTCTTTCTACGTCTGTTCTATATCTATTTTATGTATTTCTTTTGTTATTCCACACAATTCGCGAACCTAACCTGTCAAGAATTTCAATGAGTTCGTTTCCCTTTCGGTAGTCATTCGGTGGTCGGTGGCGGTGGCAGTGTCGGTGTCTCAGCTTAGAAAATACACACAGAAGAGTGAGAATATCATGCAGACATTTAAAGCAGAACCTGTTGTGTTACTCATTCTCTTGTGATCTAAAAAAATTGTGCACAATGGGCGAAAAGTGAAAATTTAGACATAAAATATTAAAATAATATATTACAAGTAAATCAAAATAATTTCAATAATTAAACGATTTTAATCATAAGATATTTGAATTCCAAACTAAACTTTTTCGATTATTTATCGTCTTGACCTGTCCATTCGTGACAGTGAAATGCGGCGCCCCCTGTTTAAAAACTCGTTATCCAAATGAGTGGCTTGGCCACTCAGCCACTCACACAAAGAAAACTTAAGTAAAACAAAGAAGAAAAAACAAACCCCAAACCCAAAACATTTTCCCTTATAAGGCTAATTGTTATTTAGTGCCAGCAACACCAAGCACCTGCATTTTCGGACCTCTCTCATGAATAATCAAATTATGGACCACATCTACAAGTTGCTGCAAGTTGAAGTTCAGGTTTAGGTTTCGTCACACACACACATTGAGGGGCAGTTAATGAGGAAAGTTCTTGAGAGAATCGATGTTCATGTGCCCTTTTCTGAATAGTTGAAGAGGGATTGTTTCCCTGCTCTTTGGTTTGGCAAATTGGCAAAGTTTTATGAGCCAATTACATGCAAGAGTGGGCCCGAGAACATTGAGCCTCAAATATCACATCCATCACATGCGAAGTCCACATCATGTAGCGACTATTATGTGAATTCAGTGCTCCCCGACATCGACATCGACAACGACCGAGATCGAGATCCCGCATAACGCATGCATGCCAGAAGACAGTCAAGTCAACCCAAAGGCATCGCCGTCTATCATTAAACTGTCGTAAATCACAAGTAATTGACATTATACAACGGAACGGCCTTTTGAGAATCGGTCAAACGAGCAGGCAGTCAGGCAGGCAAATAAGCAACAATTATCTTCAAGACAGCAAACATTTATCTGAAAATACACGTAGCAACAATTAAGCTAAAGATATCCATGGAAACTATCTTCATGGGGGGGTTATGCGTGTAGTCGCGGAAGCTCGAGGAATTCTAGGATCGAAATGGATTCACTCTATTAAGTTGTATTCCCACAAATTTGAACTAAATCCACATGGGACCAGCTCCACCTTCCTATAGAGATACATTGCCCAAAGAGTTCGACGTTTGTCTGAGGCTGCAACGACAGCGACAACGCCAACACTTGATCAATTGGCATAGATCTCTTGAGATTGTAATTCTCTAATGAAATTTACAATTGAAATGCAACGAAACAATGAAGGAACGGGCGAATACATTGTATATTTAGACTGACACACTGAGCAAAAGATAGAAGATAGAAGACAGAAGGCGGACCAATAGTACTACTCATCCACCCCACCCCTGCGGCAGCGTCTATTGTCAGAAGATTACGAAATACTTGTACTCGTACTCGTACTCGTACGTTACGGCTGCTGTGAATCTGTGGCACGCGTAATTCTATATAGAACAGATGGGAGGGACCGACCCAAGATTAGGTAAGAGCTGAATATATTTGTATGTAGATACAGAAAGAGACACAGATTCGCAATAGTTAGCTAATAGTTGCAAAACTGACGTTGAATTTGCATTTCGAAGGCCCTGCGCGGTCGCAGGTGGTCAAGGCGTTCGATTCGTAGCATTTGAAAATTATACTACTGAAAGTACGGATACGTATTAGATGGGAACTACTTACATACATATGTACATAAGTATAAATTTGTTGAATGCCACAGTTGTTGAATGTTTAGTTTTGGCATAAAGAAACAAACTCCCCAATTCTTTCCTCTCGCCATCGATGCGGTTGAGTAAGCGCATAGCCAGATCTTAATGAATCTCCCTAGCACTCCCTCTACTAATACTTGAATTTATGCAAAATTCTAATTTTTATACGCCTCAGCGACTTTCTGACTTCGAACTCGAAATGATATTCCATTTTATGGATTTTTAACTAGAAAAGCATCCCCTTGAGGGCTTCCTGGTTGGCATGTCGTTGATTACCCCGCCAGAGCCATAAAATAATGCATGTTGGGAGTTGGGAGTTTTATGGAGACTTTCGACTTTCTTTTTATTGCTGCGAAGGAGGAGGACAGCTGTCAGCAATTCTACACTGAAGTATACAGGAATTTAATTACACTGGGCATAAAAATTAGGGAACATAAACTGCAGACAACAGGCAGCAGACAACAGGCACAAACAAGCCACAGCAGCAGCAGCAGCAGCAGAACTAATTAACATTCCCTTCCCTCTGCGAGTCCAGAGGAGTTGGCTGGCGATTCTGTGTTGGAGCGTAGGCATCATCTCATCTCAGAACCATCTGAGACCCCACTGATTACACCACTAACTGGCGGTCAGTGATGGAAAGGGAACTGCACCGCTTTGTCACGCTTTGACGGCTCTTCACTCTACTCTCCACTCTACTCTAGAGTAGAATGGAATTTGTTCCAAATATAACTCTCCACTAGTACTCTCTTGTGGTCCCTCCACTTTGGTTTGACTGAAATTTAAGTTGGACCCTTTAACAAGCCTACCCTGTCCCACACTCCGCACCACGCACCCTTCCATTCCCATTGTGTGCTCCTCGTACGCTTCATTTGTTCTGTTCTGTTCCATTCCATGTTATGCTTTATTCTATTGCCGATCGGAAATTGTGTTTTTTTCACCCCCGTTAATTTATGCGTTTTGCTCCCCCGCCTCCACTGACGACAGGAAATGCAATTAGTTTGTGGGGCTGGCTCTCTGCTTTTTTTTCCCGTTATTTTTTTGTTGTATTTGGTTTGTTCCGTTTTGTGGAGTGTCATAAATTGGCGGCGGTTTTGTTTACTCGAATGTCTCGGCTGCTGCTGCTGTGTGTGGCCTCTTTTCCGAGATTTCTTTTGCTTTCTGGGGTGCTCTCCCACTTCAGATGTGAATGTGCTTTGGGTGTCTTAAATAATTTTAATGTCATTTCGGACAAATTCGTTGTAAATTGATGAAACGACTTGCTGATGGATTGAACGCTTGTTGAACATTTTTGGGGAAACATAAAGACCAGATGTTTGGTCGAAAGGAAGCTGGAGCTGTTGATGGAATGGTGTTTAATACATGAAGAGAAATGCAGCTTCCAATGAAGCAGATGGGAAGCCATTTCTGCCATTTCACTTAGAGCTATTTTTCGAGGCTCCAGACAAAATAAACTCACGAATTGCAATCGATTATCTTGGGCTGAGTGTAGTAGTGTCGCGTTTCCTGCAATCCCTTAAGTGCCTGAATACTTCTTCAGTTTTTTTTGTAGTTTTGCAGCTAAAAATACAAATCGCTTTTTACTTGTGTACGTGCCGATTAAAACGATTCGTACCGAACCGAAGATATGCCGGGAATTGGCGCGTGAAAATTGTTTCGTTTGATGAAGAGAAAAAATAGCTAAATAAGATTCAATTGGAAAGCAGTTCAGATACGAAACAGACACTCAGACAGTCAGACAGACAGAGGGGAAGACGGGTTGACGGACAGAAGCAGCGCTAATTAACGAACAGAGCGAAAACAAAGCGAAATATGAACGATTCGAAGATGCATCTCAAACTACTGCAGCGAGGGAAATTTCACTGGGAAAATACAAAGCAAAGCAAAATATACATATAAAACGTGCACCACACATCCCCACATCGATGATATCGATTTCACTGCGAAAATAGGAAAGCAACAGGCCCCACAGCGGAAAAGCTGTGCTGGAAACTGGTTCGCGAGCTTCTGCACTTTTCATTTTCATTGCAATGACAATTCGGCCCCCCCAAACCCCATGCACAACTTTGTTCCCATTTAGCAGTCTTTCTATTTGAAGGATTCTTGCAGTATCTAAATCTAGTAAATCTGCCCGCCTCTCTGGTATGAGCGATGATCGGTAGTAGATGATCGCACACACCAAATATCTCATAAATTCCAGCCTCGCTTCCTCTGCGGGGAATATGAATTCCTTTCTCCACATGTTCTTCCCCATCATCATCATCATCAGCCGATCCACTGGCTGTCTGCCATATCTTGGTCACTGGGTCGGTCTCGATGGCGTCTGCTGCTGTCTGGATCTGCGATCTGATCTTTTGGGGGCCACCACCGCACGATCCCAGAGTGCTGCGATTCCCTGCTGTTCTATTTTATTTATTTACTTAGACATCAGGTAACCCCACGTACACTACTCCCCCTCCACACCCCCACCTCTCTGATTGTTGCCTAATTTCGTTTGCTTTTCTCGCTGCAAAATCCAGTCCGCCCCTGATTTGTGTCTGTTTGTGCTTATCCGGAGATGCCTCACCTCTTAGTCAATGCATTTCGTGGATTCTTTGAGCAATTTATTCTGATTATTGGGAAATATTTGTGTGTGCCTTGTGGTGGCAACAACAAGTGGCAGCGCTTAAGTGGGCCAATTGAAGCTGTTGCAGACGGTTTTTGAGGTGTGTGCCGCATCTGGCATGGGTTGGGATGGGAAATTCGAATAGTTGAAATATTCGCTTAACATGAGATTTCTTTGAGTTTTAAGCTAGCAAAGTTTCGCCTTTAATTGCAATTAGAAACTTGTAAAATATCAGCCAGATCTAAAGCGACCCTCCATACCTTTTTCTTCTGCCCAAAATTGCCTTCTCTTGGGTATTGTTGGTATAATTAGGCGAAGAGCGAGACTTATCGTAGGTCAGAGACAGCGAACACACAAACACACACGTAGATAAATGCATAGCAAGAGAGAAAGATGGATAGATAGAGGAGAGAGGAGCTCTGGCCTCCTTCGCCTTCTACTCTGCTCCACTATGATTAAGCAGCGACTCCAATTCGATGATGTCGAGGTGCTGGTCAATGGTCAGTCCCGGCTCCAGCTTCAGCTTCGGCTTTAAACAAAAAACTTGAATTGATTGGCCATGGCTGCTGTGGCTGTGTCTTGTGTTGTGGCTGCAGGCGATTTTTCAGCCAAAAGCTTCAATTTTTTCCATTGGAGTTTGTTGCTTTTCCAGCTCGATCGATCTTTGGTTTCGTTGTATATTAAAAGAGTTTCTTGTCGAGGCAAAACAATCAGAGCCAGCCAATTGATGGGAAATTGGGTCTGTCATTGGGTTGGGGGCCCGGTTGGGGGCCCGTTGGCTGGTTCATTGACTTTGGGCGTACTGATGCAACAAGCAACAAGCTGCAACCTGATTGACGGCTCGTCTTGCTAATTAATGCAGCGCTGGCCCGATGTCCCGATGTACAATGATGTAAGTGCGACTGATTGACAATGGCAGCTCATAATTAATTGATTATCCCGGTGCCAGGCAATCAATCAATTGTGATTAAAGTTAAAGTTGATTGACAAGGAAAGGGGCGTGCCTGTTAAGTGTACATGGATTGTCCATGTTATTGTTTCCTCTGTGAAATGAAAAGCGAAAACATTTGTCGCTTTCGCTGGAAATGCAGTAAAATCAATGTCTGTATCGGCTGCTTTAGGTTCCGACTCTCACGCTTCGACTGACTAGCTTTGAGATACAAATGCAGACACTGACAGCTGTCAGGTCTCAGTGCGTTGCTGTGTTCTACAAGTGAGCAGAATACACATTTTTGTGCATGCCAAAAACCCAATTCAAACAAAAGAGCACACAGAATATGCGACTCACCGCCACAGATTCTTATAAATAGCCAAGACGACCCTGGTTGCCCTTAAAATGCTGCCGGCAGTACGCTCTGTTTGTCTTCTCGAAGGTGTTTGAGTTATGCGGCCAAACACACACAGAGGAAGAGATTGGGTCCAGCCCCTAAACGGCACACAGACGGACAGACACTTGCCAGCTAAAAGATGCCAAAAGACAGGAAATGGGTGGAAGTTTGTCGCATATCGAGTTTATCAATAGAAAGTAGCTCAAGAGACGATTCGTTAGCAAGGAAATTGAACGATTCTGCATTTTATTTCCCATTGTAAAAGAAAGTCTTTCGATTAAAATCAAAAATTAAAATAATTCAAATTATGTTTCCTTTTTTTGCAGGTAAGCACATATGACAGAAGGAATGAGACTTGAACGATTTCCTTAGCTGTAAGTAATAGAATAAAATTGTATTTCAAGCCTCGCTTTTGTTAGGGTCACCCTAGGATAGTCACTTCCAGCCTCAAGTTGACCCTCGACATAGCCATAACCAAATCTCACTCGTGCTTAAAAAAGAATTGTGGCCCAGACATAAAACCGTACAGCGGATGGGGCTACGGCTATGGCTACCAGTTTTTAATTAGAAAGAAAAAAACAAAAACCAGACTCGGATCCCCAGAAGTTTTTCCAGCTCTCTTGTCTTGGGTATTAATTAACGACTTCCTCTCGGTCCGCGTTGCTGCTTCTACAATTCTTGTGCTTTGTTTTTTATTGCCATGCGAATGGTAATAATTATTATCATCATTATTTTTTTTTTATTCGTTCTTTGGGTTTGTTTGTATTCTGGGCACATTTGACCCAAATCGGTAAACGCCGAAAACACTGACCCATTTGGCCAATCGACCACTGAAAATTCAACACAAAAACAAAATTTTGGTTGTGTTTGAAATTGAATTAAATGTATGAATAAACAATCGAAAAACGTGCAGAATTCCAGCGAAGTATTTCTATTTGACATTATGAATCGTTCCTCTAGATCGTGTTGCCATTTAAGTATGAACTTCTCCCATTTTCAAGCCGCCAAGCAGACAAGTCGATAAACTTGGTTAAACTTTCCAGCTTTAAGCTGTCCACAGAGCCGTAAATTAGTCGGTTAGGTAATCTGTCTCCTAAATTAAGCATCCGAAGTGGGGAAAGTGAAAGTGGCAGACTGCAAGCAGCAGGCTGCAGATGTCACGGCTTGCATCGCTGCATATGCGTAATATTTGTCAAAATCAACAAAATAACACATAAAAAATGAGAGATGCAGAGACACACACACAGAGAGAGAGAGAGAGAGAGAGAAGGAGAGAGAGGGAGAGACAGGGAGAGAGCAAAGTGAAAACCGCCAAAGAAACCAAAGCAAATTGATGGCAATTTATGTGCACAGCAGATCCTAACGGGTAATTATTTTTTACGCATTTATTGGTGCATGAAAATGTAAATTGCGACAAGATCACGATAGGAGCAGCAAACTAAAACAATCCAAAAGCAACAACAGCAACAGCATCATCGTGTAACCATGTTTGGTCAGGAAAGAAGCGACAACGAACTCAAGTGCATTAACCCTGACAATCTTTAGCCAGGGTAAGTGCATCGCCAACACCAGAAACGAGGCATGCGTTTGGCGACAGCAACAGACGCAGCAGCCGCGGCAGCAGCAACAAGTTGGACCATGGACCATGATCTTCAAAAACCTGCAACCGAAGAGTGCCCAGGTCCAGGTCCAGGTACCAGGTCCCAGGTCCCAGGTCCAGGCCATGTCCATTCCATGCGAAAGAAGCAAAAGCCTCGAAAGCCAGTTTAGCAAGTTTCGGACCCAGACTCAAGTCGGGATCCAAGTTGGCGGCTTGTTAGGGTTTTTAGCCGTGTCTCAAGTACAATTAGTGGAGCCATAGTTGATTTACCAACTTTGTTACTTTCCGTGTACCATACTCATGCCCATACCAAATATCCAAGACCCCAAAACCCCGCATTGATTGACAACTTCATAATGAAATTTCGTTGGAAACATTTTGATAGATCTTGACTTGATCAATATTGATCGAGCGAGGGTAAGACTTGCACTTTCCTTGCAGTGGACTGTCATTTTCTGAGTCATTTACTTTCCATTTTCGTCCAACTTTTCTTTCAATTGGTTTATAATTTATTTATTTCACTCAAAAGAGTTCACCCCAAAGCCCAGGCCAGACCTTGACTCCACTTTCAGCTTTCAGCATTTCATATGGAAATGCTGTGTGACATTTCTTATTTACGAGTTTTCCCCCATTTCTTTTGTGGGTTTTAGTTTGTCGGTGCTTTGGTTTTTGATGCTGCTGCTGCTTGATGCTGCTGTTGAGTCGCTCAAAACGATGTATGGACCGGTAAAATGGATAAATGGATGCAAACTCGTAGTTTGCCCCATCCCGCCACTTCGCGATGGATGAACTGTTGAAAAGTGAACAACTTTATGTACGACGTGTTTTAATTACAACTTTGACATTAGTTTTACTTTCGAGAATTGCATGTCTAATTGCTGTGCGCTTCGCGGTGCTTTTGGTGCTTTTAGCTCTTAGTTTTCATGACGATTGGCAATTTTTCATTGTTCGAGAGATGAACGAAAAGGCGAAACCGAAATCGAAACTGCAACTGAAGTTGTAGCTGTTGCTGCGGGTAAGACGAGTGAATGGATTTGTTACAGCCTTGGCTAACGTTTTGGCCAACGGTCTTGCCAGCTGCACTTGGGGGCTTGGTCATCGGAATCGGAATAGAAATCGCCAAAGCCATCGCCAATTGGCGGTTATCGGCATCGTAACCGGGGCGGGCGAATGCTGCACGCCAGGTGCTCGAGTTATGCAATAGCCAAAGTTCAAGAAATTAGCACGCGTTCGACTCGCCCCAAAGTGGGTCAAGTTTTTAATGACTCCTTTTGCTTGTGCACACAAAGAAGTTCGCTTGTTCTCTGATCACAAACCTTGCCCAGCCTCAACGAGAAAAAAGCCGCTCGCAACGGTCCAGATATTCAAACATCCAAACCACGAAATGTGCGATAAAAAAGAGCAGTTTTAATGGCGGCAAATGTTTACGGAGAAAATACACATCTGTAACAATGCCATGCCCCCAGAAGCACCGAAATAAAGACCCTTAAAAGCAATTTTATTTGTCCCTGAGCTTAGTGGAGAGAACGGAATGGTGTGGTGTATGGTGTGGTGTGTGTGCCTTGAAGAGTGTAATAAAATACATTTCCAAACAGTTCTTCATGTGGGGGGGATTTTGTTCAGGTACGAGCAACACTTGAGAAGATGTTTGTGCGCCAAAGCTGCTGTGTCGAAGAGGGAGAGAGAGGAGGTGCCATCAACTATACCACCCAAAACCACTTGAGAGTTTCTCTGTGCCGGGTGCAGCGTGCAGTGTGTGCAGTGAATGGGTTTTAGTGCAATTTGTGGCGTCTACTTTGACTGTGGATTGTATGCCAGGCACGTAGTCGATGGATTAGAAGTAAAATCTCATGTGGGGGATCTGTGTCTGCGTCTCATTTATTGCGTGTGGCTGCCAGCTTCTAGATCGATTCATTCTACAACCCAAAATCGCATCATCCATCACTAATTATCTCTCTCCCATGGGGAGTTCAGTGAACCTCAAATTGTTGTGTGTCATCCCAACACAAGCTGTGAAAATTAGCAATAAAAGTATGTATGCGATGACCAAATAAAGGCCATAAAACTTGGCCAATTGATGTGTTTATCTTCCAGCCACGATACAGCAACAAAAACTGGTTCAAAGCTATAGAAATTTACATGAAAATTAGACCCACGACCCACAACTCTGGGGCATCCACACCTACAAATAATTATCTGCGATGATGACAGAAGGGTGCCAGCACCTATTATCATCATTAGAAATTTGTTATATTCAAAATGAAAGCATTTGTTTGCGGGGGATTCTACCCTTTCATTTTCCCATTTGTTTTGGGAGAATTTTGACCCAATTTTTCGCTCTTGCTCGAAGCAAGCTTGAAGCAAAAATAGTATTAAACTGTCTCGTTTCGTGGTAAATATAGTTCCATGGCCAATGAGGGCTCTTTCCCCAATCAATTTTCAAGGCAATTGTGGGGCATTTGTCTCGTCTTCAACCAAAGGGGGGTCTCATGAAATCGAAAGCAATTTCACTATGCTGCCTAATAGTCAAAAAACTGACAAACAACTGTCAGTCAATCAAATGTCAATTGTTTCATCCAGCTGCTGGTTTTCCTTTCCTCTTCTCTCCTCTCTCTCCTCCCTTGTTCTGCGGTAAAGGTACCAGAGGGCAACAGTCTGGTAGCCAGCTGTACTCATAGTTATGGAAAGGTAAGACGAGTCGGGTAACTAATCGACCGCAAAAGCAAGTGCCAAGAAGAGCCAACAGTTGTATTAACCAAACAGAAACAGAAAGTTGAGCTAGAATTATGTGGTATTCGACTATCAATTACAGAAAGGGAATAATCAATAAAAAAAGAGAAGAGTAAAGGTTGAGTTACTGTCGGTGAACCGAGCATTTCGTTTGTCTTTGGTAGAACTTCCTACAAGTACAAGACGATCTCTCTCTAACTCTCTCTGTCTCTGTCATTGTATTCCTCTGCTTTATATAACTATTGTCACATAGATGGTCAGGTCATAAAGGAATCATAAAATCATTAATTGCGTTGATCGTGCCTTCACTCTGTCGCTGTTTCGCTTTTGTTAATTGCTTCAATTATTTTCATATTATTATATCTTAAAATGCTTTTTGTTCGCTTCTTTTACAATTTATGTACGAGTGTTCCTCCATCCCGTGCCCCAGTGGCCACATCAATTCATTATGCCGCCTTGAAATCGGGCTGGAATGGGGATGGGGATGGGGCATGGGGCCTGAGGCCTGAGCCGTGAAAAGCTCTCATCTTGTCTCGGCTGTGGCAAAGTGTGCTCATGTTCATTAACGCCAAAGTTGAGGCAATTGTCGCGCGAGTCGTCAACGTCGCTCTCCTCCGCTTTTTGCTGTAATCTGAGCAGTGCGGCTGCCCCACGTTGTAGCTGGCAATTGCTCCGGGTATACGTATACATATTCCACGGCTTATTGTAAAGTGCCAACGCCCCTTCCACACCCCTTTAGATACACTCTTCGAGGGTATACTACTTGCTGGAAGGAAGTGGACATAAAATATGATTAATGAGCATAATCAACAGACTTCTATGAGATGTTTTTACAGAACATTTCTCTCCTCCTTTTGCCCCCATCCATCTGTTAGAGTATGCCCTAATTCGGCTTGCAAAGTTCAGTTTTTCTTTCTTGTTTGCTTTTGGTTTTGGATGCTTTGGTTTTGTCAGCTGTCAGCAGATTTTGTCTTCTCCACTTTCTGTGTATGGAAAGTGTGACATTTTGATTAGTTGATACTTTTTCGTAGTTGTTGCTGTGCCCTGAGACTTTTGTGTGATTGAACTTGAGGCGCTCCGTTAATGAACATTAAGGTTACGCGGCGCAGACCATTAACCGCCAATTGAATAAGTGCCAACACACATGGGCATGGAGCAATGTAACTGAAGAATGTAATAAAGAATGTTTGTGTGTGCCATAAAAGGGCTATACAAATATTGTGATATGATTTACAGACTTTGCTTACTTTCAGAGGGTATTTGAAAATTGTACAAAAGTTTCTATAGAGAGAGAGAGAGAGAGAGAGGGGATTGGCCGACTGCACCTCTCACCTGTACTCGTATCAATCAAAGTCGAAAGTTTGCTTGGGATCTCCGACCCCCCCCCCTAAGCGATCGAACTGCGCGACTGACTCTCATCATTGTTGTTGACTCTATTTGGAAAATAAATAATAGGCCGGGGGCTAATTTTGATGCAGATCGTAACAGTTTCGTTTGGGTTCGCTTCCTGCATTTTCTCCCGACAGACCCAGTCGACAGACCCATTAACCAAAATTTGCAATGCAACGCGCCTGCCTGTCTGTCTGCCTGCCTACAGCTGTTGCACAGATGCGACTGTGAGTACAAGTACTTTGGGTATATTTATTACTCAATCTGGAATCGCAGTGGAAGACTTCCGCGACGATGCATCTACGTATATTTGAGCTTTGAGTTTCCTTTGTGTGTGTTCCATTTACCTTTGTGTGTGTGTGTGTGTTTGTGTTTGTGTTTGTGCGGGCAAAGAGAAATGCAGTCAACTGTCAAATGAGTGAACCGTGAGCCGAAGCAGGGGCACAGACAGCTAATTGTCATTTTCCGACAACAAAAGCGACAACTCAACTGCACTTCATTTCACCCAAAAGCAGGGGGGAACTGTTTTACGAGTTGTACGAGCTGTTCCAGTTAGGTTCGATAATTCATAGACGAGTAGTGCTACTAGCAGCCGTTAACCTGCTGCACTTGCTATGGGCAAAGGCTCCCCTCGCCATTTGAACCATTTCTCCCCCATTGTCTTTGTGCAGCCGAACCGAACAAACGCTCGATAGATAGTGAAAAGTGTTTCTAGAACGGAAGTTATTAAAATTGTTATTGTTTTTCCACCAGCAAGCTGGAACTTGAGCCAGTGCATTGACCACCATAACACATACGCACCGCCGTCCCATGCCACAGCTGGGGAGATGGTCCCCGACGCTCCGTGTCGGTGTTTCGGTTTCTCTGTGAGGTGGCTCTCTGGATGCTCTTTCTACAGCAGTTCTATGGCATTCAGGGAGTGCCCTTGTATTTATATGTTCACCTCAGTACTGGGGAGTGCATAAAATTCCATCTAGCAACGACCTAACCCAACTCTGGCATGCCACACAGCTCAACACTTTTCCACAGCCGAACGTTGGTCACTTCCGCTGCCCATTTGGGGCTTCCCTCTTGCTGGAATATTTACCGAGGGATTAGCTGACATTTTGTGCCTGAGGTCATTACTTGGGGTTGGGGGTTAGTGGGTCATTGGTTTATGGGGTCACATTTGAGGGGGCGGTGTGGTGGCTACAGCCGGATCATGCATTTAGTTAGCTGGTTAATGCCCCGTCGATTGGTGGTGGTGGCCTGCTTCTGCCTGCTTTTGGCTCGCGAAAATAATCGTAATAATGAATTTCACTTATGTTTCATGTCTGCGCGAAATTAAATGTAGCAAAAATGTTTATAGCATGTCGCCTGGCCGGCTGCTCGCCGCCTGTTGGCTGGCACTCTCTTTGTGCTCATTTTCTATTTTCTTTCTGGGCCACGCGAGGTAATAGTTAGCTGAAATTTTGTGACAAATGATGCTTTATTTTGCCCCTCTCTCGGGCGTGCCATGCCCAATAATTAAATGGAGTAAGCAGCCCGCCACCCCCCCTTTTCGGAAGGTGCCCTGAAAGTGGGTCACGTGTGCCCAATGTCCCTACCCCCCGCGCATCGAAGTAGTGCCACATTTGCATGAAAAATACGCCCCCAACATGCATATCTCTCAGTCAGTGCTCTCTGAAATTGCTCAGAAATTACTGCATATTATGGGGGGTGCAAGGAAAGCAATGCAAATGGTTGGTGCTCTTTATGTGTGAAGCGATTATGAAATTTGTTATGACTGGGTAGACACTCGTGTCGCGTTGAGTGGTGGTGTGCCACAGAGGTGCCATTGCAAGCGGAATTGCATCTCATGAATGCCAGAACAGTGAAAAATATCTAGGGAATGGCCACCAAACCCGGTTTTCGCCTGTTCTGTCGATCCCCCATTAAACTCCGATTCGGGCTGGCATTCCTCAACGTCATAAAATCAAAAGATCAAAGCTCTATAAAGTGTCTATAAAGTGTCAAAAATTGCTTGGCATACAAATCAACAAAAACCGATGGAACAATAGGCTGAAAACGTTTTCAATTTCATGCATGTGCCGCTTGTAAATCTATCGAATAAAATATGAATAACAATATGAGGAATTTTGGACCTTTGGCAGGCGGCGTCACTTGAGGCGTCAAGAAATCAAAGGGAATTTTTTCAATAATAAATTAAACCGGACAATGCCCAGTCGAGTTCTGGACAGCTTACTGACACGTTGAGGCCATCGAGATGGACTCCAAATGGAATCTCTCCGCTTGGCATTTTGCTGGGGAATGCCCAAATTTGGTGATCGGAGATGACACTTCCCTGCAGACCGACGACACGTACAAATGGCAACAGCAGCAGCACTCCTTCATTCAACATCGGGCTGACATTTTGCAGCTGTAGTTGAGGGTGCATTTTGCTATGCAAAATAAATATAATGAAAATGAACAAAAAGCGAGAGAAGTTTATTTACACGAAGATCTGTCGACTCAGCGACTCTCGTACGTACTCGTACATAAATCTTGCATCGAGTCTGCCCAAAATGATGGCAAGTGTCAAAAGTCAACAACCAAATGTCACGTTTTGTTGTTTTGTTTTTGGTGTATTTATTTCTGAGTTTCCCTCCCGCCTGTCACCCATCTTTAATAACGAAAAGAGAAGCACAAACAAATTCGCCGCCTCAGTAAGCAATTGACATTTATTAAACAACAAAAACGACAGACAGTCAGAGCTTTTGGAGGAGTGCAGCACTTGCCGGAATAAATGCACAAATTTGGTTACTTTTTCGGATGTTTGTGGTTGCTTTTTCTCTCGCTTGTCAAAATAAGACACTGGCCCATAAATTGACAAATTATTCCCATTAATTTCTCGACATTTTTATTGCCATTGCCGTCGCTTCTCCTCCGGCAGACTCTGCTCCTTCTCCTCACATCTGGGCATCTGATCATTAATTCCGAAGACCAGCAACGAAATTTGTGTTTAGTGCAACTCAATTACTTTGAGTGGCCAATTTTCCTCTCCTTCTGCTAGTATTATGTTTTGGGGGTCTGCCGACACTTGACGTAGAAATTTCAAAATGATGGCTTCATATTTTATGTGTGTTTAATGCGATGGGTCAGCGCGGAGCAAGCAGCTCTAGAGTGGGTTATATTATGCAATGGGGAGCAATAAAAAATGGTAACTAAATTACTGGTTTTTAAAGTTCACTGGGGGTAGACTTTCATTCGGACTGAGCTCCAGACGTAACGGTTTTAGTGGGTGACAACAGAACAGAGTCGCACTTTGGTTTATTTTTCTCATTGTCCGAAATCCTCACAAGTTGGGATTCAAATGTGATCTAATATTGAGTTGCTGTTTGGAGGTTTTCCAATACGAATACTTGCCTTACCTACAGCACAATTATTCAGGGCAAAATCACGAAAGCCAGAGCTCGAGGCCAGAGCAACCCAAACAGTGCTCGGCCAAAGACATCTTCGTCAGACAGACACCGCAGCATTGAGTCTGACATTTGTGTTTCAATGTCATTAATAGAAATTGCAGATACATATCTCAGATATCGCGTGGGTGTCGCACCAATGACAAACGATCCAAAAGATCTTGGGGTTTTTTTTTCTTCAATTGAAATCAATGCAAAATCGAGCAATCGATTTCCGAGGCGTGTAATTGTTGAAATGAATTACAATTGACGCCCAGCGCACAGTCGACAATTGGGTCCGTATCTATGAACGTCTCAATTGATTTGTCATTTAAATATGAAAGAGCACAATGAGGAATTGTGGCCGTCAGCAGCGACACCTTTTCAACGGTACGGTCTAAATTTAGTCACAGCCTTGCAGGCGGCTTAGGTGGGTTCAAAAAACTTTCGCTGATCAAATTACGCCCAGACCCAGACCTAACCCGTGGCCCGGCTCTTGGCTTTCTACACAAATTGCAAGAGTCAAACAGGCAGAGCCATTGCCATTTGCAAACCCAAAAACTGCATTTAATGACAGCCAGACAGTTTGACTGACTGACTGACTGAGTGAATGCCTGCCCGAGTCTGCAGCAAAAAGAAGGGCAAAAAGCAGGCAAAGCAAACGACTTAACAAGCAGACAACAGCGAAATACTTTTTAAAATATAGAAAAACTCCAGAAAAGCCCCAAAACTGAACTGAAAAGAGTTAGCTCTTCCACTTCCACTCCCACTCCTACTCCCACTGTCGTGAACCGGCAACTGTCGAGTTTGATGAGGAAAGCGAATGCTGTAAATTATCATTTTATGACAGAAAAGTTTTAAAAGCCAATAAATTTAACTGCGGATGGAAAGCCCCCAGGCCAAAAATTAATGGAAAAGAAAATGGTAATGGGCATCTAGGAACTGTCGACGGAACCTGTTCGAGCTATCGACTAATTGTGAGCGATGCTTCTACGAGTATACCTACAGCACAGTCCACGCTGTCATTATGCCTCTATTCATAACAGAACTTATCAAACAAACTTAACTTTTTCGCTGCACTTGCCCTACCTCAGGGGTTGGCTTCACGAGTAGTGTAGTCTGTCGAAAGGGTTTAGGGAGGATTATTATGCATATTGAAGGCGACTGGCAAATGCACAACGAGCCACAAGGCAGGTGAGGGGTCGGAAAAGGGTTCGTAATTGGCCATGACTTTGGGTTTCCAAGTTTTTATGCCTGTCAGCCGCTGCACTTGGAGGAATGGGAACAGGGAACTGGGAATGGTTTTTTGGGGGGTCTACAATTGGTTCTGGTTCCAGTGGGGTTATACCTGGAAGACTCTTTACGACCCAATGGGGAAGTAGAAAATATGAACAAAGTTTTTGTGCTTTTGATGACGCCGCTTGTCGTCGCGCGGTTGAGAACCAACCGCCTTGACAATGAAATCTGCTAACTGCCATGGACTCTGGCTGTCGCTTCGACTGACGGACTGGGCTGGTCTGGTGCTTGGGCTGGGTTCGTTTTATGGTCTGTGCCCTGACATGTCATTGATATTGCGGGGGCGTTTTTCTCTCTTTATTTATGGTGTGCACTTGGAATGCGCACTGCTCGCTGCCGATGCTATATTATTTATTATAATGATATTTCTTTGACTTCTCGTTGTGGTTGGCTGCTTACCGATACACACCCCCCGCGGCGGTTAAAGGGTTAAAAGTCAAGGGCTTAAATCGTGCTTCCGCCACCAAATTCAACAACCTTTTGTTTTGATGCCGTATTTTAATACTTTTTCTTTTCTTTACCTTTGCAGTTGGCCCCAACAACCAAAACAAATGCAAATGTGCGCCCCAGAGACAAATCACCCCGAAAGTTATCAATAGGTAAAACATTGGAGGAGTGGAGAAGTGGAGAGTGGAAAGAACTCAACCGGTTAAGCGGTTAAGCGGGCTACCATTCTTGGATAAGTATTTTGTTCTGGATACAATCGACAATACACACAAACATCATCACCATGTTGGATCGATGCGAAATGCCGGTAAGTCGGTTTAAATCACATTTCAAACATTCAATTCAGGCTTCGGTGATTCCTAAAGAAACACATTTTGGTGTCTCCTCACTTTCAATTTGAAGTATTTTCAATCTAAATCTTCACCAGCAAAATATACAAAAAAAAGTATAAAATAAATTTTAAAACATGAACAAAATTTGAATTTTCTTTCATACATATTTATCCAAAAACTTAAATAAATATTGTGAAATAAAGTGGAACTCGAATCGGAAGCGTACAAACATCAGACGCTTCATCAGCCTCTATTTGGGGCAACGAGTCTCGGGCTACGATATCCTCGAAGAGGAATATCTGAATAGCTGCTGTTCGGGAGAATGCAAATATTTAATGGAACTCGTTTCGTCTGCTCCACAGATCCAGCTGGACAATGAGAAGCTGCGACGCGATGTGCGGCTCTCCAGCTCCCGCCTGGACCTGCCTCAGCTCTGCAATGGGTCGCGGCGTGGCCTGGATGGCCACAACAACCATGTGGCAGTGAATGAGGCGGTCACCACAACGACGTCGCTCAATGGCAACAGCAACAACAACAACAACAACAACAACATTGGCTCTCCCGTCTCCTCGTCGACCACCAACAGCAGCAACGGCGGCAACGAGCGCGGCTCATCCACCAAGTCCAACAGCAGCAGTGGCAGCGGCAGCTCCGGCAACTCGGCCAGCAGCACCGGCAGCGCCGAGCTCAAGTGCAACACGCCCATGACGCCATCTGGTAAGCAAAAACCAAAACCAAAAGTTTCCCAAATGGGGAGTGTGGGAGGATAGCCTCCAATGAGGGAGTGCGGAAGAAGCCATCATGGGGATGGCACTCTGGGGTTTCCGAATGCCTGGCTGAAGCTCAATGCCAATTAGCGAAGGATGAGGATGCCCTACAGCTTGCCCGCTGCTCCTCTTCTGCTCACTAATTAATTTTATATACTTTTTTAGAAAATAAAACTGGCATTGAGGTCAGGGTCAATGGGGGGGATTTTAGAGTGCTGCGTTTGCCACATGGGAAAATTCTCAATTACTTTTCCTTTTCACAAATGCAAAAAGGGAACGCAAATGTAGGAAAAAGCAGAAAAATACCAAACCAAATTTCATTTAAAACATTTTAATTATCCCCCAAATATCTCTAATGTTTCCATTTCTATACACAGAACTGGTGAAGAAGTTCCGCAACTACCTGACCGATCTGGAGTTCGAGGAGCTCAAAGTGTACAAGGAGGTCTGGTACTTTGGCCAGCACGCCAGCAAGAACTACAACAAGCCCGCCCCCACAGCCAACACCACAAATCTGGGCTATGACGATGATAATGGCAACTATAAGATCGTAAGTGAATCACAGATTTATCCCTTACATACATGACTCACAAGATTTTCTCGTTCCTTGCAGATTGAACACGATCACATAGCCTTTCGTTATGAGATTCTGGAGGTGATTGGCAAGGGCAGCTTCGGGCAGGTGATCCGCGCACTGGACCACAAGACAAACACACACGTGGCCATCAAGATCATAAGGAACAAGAAGCGCTTCCTCAATCAGGCCGTTGTGGAGCTGAACATACTCGATGAGCTGCGCGAGAAGGATGCGGATGGATCTCACAATGTCATCCACATGCTGGACTACACATATTTCCGCAAACATTTATGCATTACCTTCGAGCTGATGAGGTGAGTCGAGTGCCAGTCACGTTTCTCTCAGCTGTGACGTCAATGCAGATTAACCTTTGCCTTCAGCATTGGCTGACAGTCACGAAACTCCACACAATACTCGTATATCAGAGCAGCCTACGACTCGACTCTGGTTAAGTCTTCAATTAAAAGCGCGTATAACTCGCATTTCTATTAACATACTGCCAATTATTTGTGCCAACTTTCGTTGCGTGTTGGCTGGCCATCAAATTGTGGCTATTATTAATTTCCATGCTTCCAAGTGCCTAGCACGCATTCGAATGGATGTTGCTCGAACTTTTCCAAAGTCCTTTTTGCCTCACATATGCGATTTTCATTTCATTGTTCCACAGTTAAGTTTTATTGCTATCGTGTACGTGTGTGTTATGCTTCGGTTCTGTTTATAGTCTCTTTATAAATGCTCATAAGTGGAACTCATAATTTGATATACGAAGTATTTACAGTGGGCTATAATTCAGATCGCACTCCTCCCGCTCTAATGCGATTTCCTACCACCATTTTCCGGGCAAACAGTAAACAATATAAATTTCTATTTAATTTCCTGCCGTAATTTTACATGCCACAAAAGCGCAAACAAGCGGCAGACGCAGACACAATCTGAATCAAGTGCACCCACCGCAGGCGGCGCTCGGCTATCAATTTCAATTTGAGCGCTGAATGTTGTGTGTGTTGTGTGTGGCCTACTTGCAGGCGCAGCAACCTGCGGCACGCCTCCTTTGGGCATACGAGTGTGTGCCGTCCGACCTGTTGTTGCACCCTTGCACTGGGCATGTTCTTTGATGGATCAGATGGATCAGCAGGGGCATGTCGTGGAAATCTAATTGATTGGCATGCCCTGAACCTGAACATGGAACCTCAGGTGTTGATATTATAGCGGGTCTGGGACTGGGCCTGGGACCGGAACTCACTGCATGTGGGCATGTCAAAGTTTAGACAGCGAGCAACGCAAATATGGTAAAAATAATACTCGTTGCAAATACATCGTACATCATGAGCTGAGCGGAGCAGCACGCGATGCAACAGCCATACTGGTAGTTGGTGGAAAGCGAACATCGAAGGTCGTCCTGTTTTCGTTGTGTGTTTTCCCTCTCCGGTGCCTCTGACATTTCCGTCAGTCGCCGGTGACTAATTTGTCTTAATTGCCAGCCTACAAAAGTTTTTCGCTCTTTGCATTTTGAGGCTACATCCAGTTGACATTTTAGAGCACTGATTTGGGGGTCTCTAAATTCGAATGGGTTAGTGGCACGCCATCAGAGAAGTGCGCTGCCCCTCTGTCCTCTAATTGCAGACAACACTCGGCAATCGATGGAGCAACCGAATTGAATCATTTACTTCATCATCCATCGCCTGTAAGGGAATTTAATTAATTATTTGCCTTGCGACTAATTAGCCGCAAAATCGTTGTTTTTGTTTGTTTCTTCGAGGACGCACTTGTTCTTTTTTTCTGCTTTTCCCCTGAAGAAGTTTTCCCGCAATGGCAAAACTTTGTCCGAGTGAGGTCCGAGGAGGCAATACGGCTCTAGGGTGTGGCGTGGAGGGACCCGCATTGACAACCCGGTGGCAAGTTTTAAAGTTTGTTTTGAACGAGTAAACAAATTGTATGCTAAGTTTTACGTAATTAAATTTACGTGCACGCAATTTAATTTGCATGCTCCTCATGGAAAATTCCCATGGCCAAAGACAGATTTAGTTTGTCTGATTGGATTAGTGGTTTAGGACTAATAATTTATGGGCTTGTATGAAAGGAATGGCCAAGGAATGTTCTTCGAAAGATTCACAGTGTAAAGAATTGCTAAGGCCAATGCGGCATTTACTGAAAGCAGAAAGAGGAAAACAAAGTGAGCAAAATATACTTATATTTTGAGTTCTTGCAAAAGCGATGGTACAGCTTTGAGCTACAACAGTGTACTTGGTGAATGCCGGCTACGGCCATTGCCTTTCGGCTAACACAAGTAAAATTTACGCTTTGTGGAAGCCCCTCCATGTCAGGGAAGCTCAGCCAAGCTGATTAACTAATTAGCAGGCTGCCCTTACACGAACGCAAAGGACAGAGGGGCAGAGGGTCTCTGCAAATATGAAACCTAATCTGTGACTGTGTCCCCAAAGTGACACACACACACGCCCACTCATTCAAGGACTTAATTTCGCAAAAAGGACAGAGAGCAGCAGCGCACTGCGGAGGATGGTAAAAACTAAATTGACGTAAAGTGACACATTTTTGCACAGACACACACAGAATGCCTGGCAAACATTTGGATGGTTTTCCTTCCATTCGACCCTGGCAGGTGGCAGCTTCAGGCTCGCCTGGGACTTGTTTAAGCATTATGAGCCACATAATTCACAGCGACAGCGATAAAATGGGAGCCACCAAAGTGCCAAAGACAGCGAGCAAGAGGGCGGCACACACAATTCACACGGAGCGCCTATAACTATGCAGCATATTGTCCCAACGACGATGACGCCGCTTTTACGCCAAGAACATGCCACTGCTGCCCTGTGGATGTGGCCAAGTTACTGGCCCTGTCACCGTGTGGGTGTGCGCCTGAAGGCACATAAATTGCAGTCTAATGTTGCCTCGGGGGAGGCAGCGCAGCGGTAGAGGAGTCCTTCATGCCCGCTCTCTCGGCGGTTGTTGTTCGTTGGTTGTTGGAAAGATTTAATTTCAAGTTTATGACCCATAACGAGATCGGAAGAGCGATAATCTATGGGGAATTAATTTTGCTTGTTTTTTAAAATGAAATTTAAATACAGCGAAAGGTATTTTGTCTCAACCGAGGATACCAAAAATCCAGGGACAATCAGAAGTTTCATGGCTTCTCTGTAGGCCGTTTAAATCCTTATTTTATGAGGAATTAATTCTGATAAATTCACTTTTGCAATGCATTAAAACACAATGCATTTAAAATTGTAAATGTAAATGGCAATTTAATTATCAATTCATTGAAAATACCTTTTAGAATCAACGCAGAAATCAAAGTTAATTAAACCATTGAAAGGCTTTCAACTGCCTTCGGAATGGGATGCTTCCTGTTGGTCCAAAGTGCTGACAACACCTGCGGCTGTACTCGGGCTGGTGAATGCATATGCACCATGTGCAGAATCAAAGTGAACATTTAAATTAAATTGGAAATTTCCCTTTTTTATGCGTTTTGTGACCCACTTTATGGGCGCCCGAACACCCGCTGACAGTCCATCCGCTTCAGAGCCGATCAATAGCCAACAGATGCAGCCACATGCTGGTCCTGTTCCTGGTCCTAGTCCCTGTCCTGTCCTGTCCTGTCGTCGGCCATGTAATTGACTATTTCTGACAGGCTGCCTCCCTGCGTGTGGCAGTGACATCCGCCACTGAAGTCAGACGTGGACGCGTCATCGCCGTCACTTGGGTCTCTTGCTGGAAAAAATAAATGTACCAACTGAAATGATTTTTAATTAAAATGCAACATGCGGCATGGGGCATGCAGGGGCGTGGTCATGCAAATGAGCAGCGTCCTGCAAGTCAACTTTTTTAAATTAATTTTTGCACTTAGTGCGCGTGTAAATTGCAATTAGAGGAGGATGAGGACGAAGCAGGACGACAGAGATCCCGTTGTAGATTGAGTTACCCAGAGAATAAACCCAGCACGACTGTCTACGTAGATGTTGATGTAGGTTATTATTATGCCGTGCCATGGCACAGTAATTACAGCTAATTGACATTTCCCGAGCATTGAGTTTGTTTGCCATCGCCCAACGGGAGGTTGCCAGGACGGGGCAGGAACAGTAGCAAGGCCAAGGCCAAGTTATTTGCCATATGATGAAAGGTAAAGTAGCTTCTACTTCTCTCCTCCCTACACTCTCTGGTGGAATGTCTCGTGCAGCTCTGTGATTATTAATGGTTGGGTTTTGCTGACTGTCACAGGACCGTCGACTAATTAAAATGCCACACAACGAATAGAAACGAGAGATATTTTGTTTGGGATTAAGGCCTTGGGCCGTCGAGCCAAGGTCAAGCCACGGCACAGAGTCCCAGCCAACGTACCACAGATTCTGGGACAGAGCATCATTAATTCAGGAGGCTTTTTCGCCAGTGATTCCGTGGTTTAAGCTGCTTAACTCGAATATTTATGGTTATTCAAGGAGAAATTACATGAAATGGGTTTTATTTTCCTTCTTTTCCAGGAATATTCTTTAATATTTAATGACATTTTCCCGGCAATCGATATCCCTTTATATATTCCACCTACTGCTCGAATCACGCGGTGGAATTTGTTATGCAAATCAGGACACCAGCAGAGATTGAGGCCTCCTAGTCCGGTCCCAGTTGTCGCTTGTCAATCAATTTCAAGGCAATCTTTTCACTTTCCCCAAGAAAACCAATTTCGAATTTATGCTGAAACTTGCCAAAAAGTTTGCCGGCACAAAAGGTGACACAGTTCTCGGTGCGGCGACAAGTTCATTTGTGGCCAATTGACAGCCCTGAAATAAGCCATGAAAAATGTGTTTTGCTCCTCGTATACTCGTATCCGCAATCCCCAAGCCGTCGCTTCGGTGACAGATACACAGATACTCCTGCACGTCGTACAGATTGAGTTAGAGATATTGAATAGACCTTCGAACTTGATGTTGTTTATGGTGGGCGTATTCTTATCCATTCTGTTCACTTTCACTCTCTCCCTCTGCCCCTCCATTTTCCTGCCTTCTGGGTGTGCTAAATGCAGGCATTAGTGGCTCGTTACAGTTGCATGTTGCAGCTGCAGTAGCATCGCGGTGCAGGTCGCAGGGCACTGAAGCAAATCAATCAAATTACCAACGGAATTTCGGCACGAAAAAAAAGCGCCCAGCCCGCCCCACCAGCCGGTGCCACAGCCATTCTCAAGTTCATGGCAGATTCACGGACTTTTGACATTGGTTCTATGTGGCATGTCATAATGCAGTTACAATGTGCATTCCATCAAGCATACGAGTACGAGTATGTACTGGGCCGATTGAAATTATGACATTTTGATGATTTTCTTATTGGTTTGTTATATGCCCGAACCCGAACCCGGCCCGACCCTGTCCCTGTCCCTGTCCCGGTCTGTCTGCCAATAGTTGGGCCAGCAAAAGCAATGGCAGTCCATGCTTTAAAGCACTTTAAGCCTTGCCATTTTGGCATTTCGCAGTGCCTACTTTCAGGCGCCTGTGCATTGAAAAAGTTTTCAAATTAAAAGCCCCGTGACCTTTGCGGTGTGCTGTGCGCTCTCGCTACTCTACCGTCATCCATGCCCTGCCATTATGTGGCTTAAGGGGGAAGACAAATGGCCTTGACGCCTCTTTTAAACCCAATCAGCTTAGCGGGCTTTTAGGCGCACTTAGCAGCTCGTATGTAGATACACAAATGTGTGCTTGAGGGAAAAGGAAAAGCGCAGACAAGTCGGCTGACATAAATTTTAATTGGATTACCCCATAAACAAGTTGTAGAACATGGCTTTAAACCTTAATGTCTACATGTTTGCGTGGGATGAGTGCATATATTCAGCAACATTCATGTTCCTTCTCTTTAACAGCAACTTTAACCTTTCACATTCATCAACTTTGACCTGACACCCACCCACACACATCCGGCTTTCATGCCATCGCCAGTTATTGCTTTCGGCATTCGCAATCTATCTACACACACACATATATGGGTCAAGCCTGTCAAAGGAGCACTCACGAACAGGCGATGAAGTTATTGATAGCACTTTCGGTTCCTTCGGATAAGATTCGCAGCTCTAGGGCAGGCGACTTCATAAGTTCAGCATTAGCAAGAGGATGGATGAAAGAAAATCTGTAGCAATTTATGGGATGTTCATGAAAACAGATATGAAACTCTGTGGTTGGCACAGAAACTCATCAATCATCCGTGCCCATAACCATGATGTGTCATCAATTGACCAAACTTTCCAATTGATCAACTTTTGGTTATTCCTCGCTGGAGGGAGGTGGGACGCAGTTTTGTTGTCTCTTTGGTGGTTGCATTGACATTGAGGAAGCCGAAAGCAGCTCCTTTGTTATCAGTTAATTAATCGCCAGAAATCGCAAAAACTGCGAATGCAAAAACCCATTCAGGAAACACAGCAAATGGGTTGACAAAACAAGATACTATTGGGGGGCAAGTACCGTGGTTGAAACATTTTAGAAATTGTATTCCTTGTACCTTATTATTCTGTCTATAATTTAGTACTGGATGAGATCTTCCATTTGCGATTTCTTAATCTTTGTTTTGACTAATTTATGTGGATGCAAATCCACATGATTGATTGCCAGTGTGCTTTTGCTCTTTTTTGCTCCATCGTTGTCTGTTGGCTGCTCCGACATTGTCCGTAAGGTTGTTCCGGCCTCACCAGCTGACGTTGAACGGCAGAATGTTGAATGAACCTAAATTCGTGCCCGACATGCAATGGAAGTTAATTCAATACATGTTTCCCTGTGTTGTCGGTGCACCGGGGCGGGCTTTAGCCGTCATTTCACTTGTCTCCGTGACTCCACTAACTCCCCATATCACTCTCTCTCTTTCTGTCTTTGCAGCTTGAACCTTTATGAGCTGATCAAGAAGAACAACTACAATGGATTCAGCATGAGTCTGATTCGGCGCTTCTGCAATTCGATTGTGAAGTGCCTGCGACTGCTCTACAAGGAAAACATCATTCACTGTGATCTCAAGCCGGTAAGTATTTAAAATCGGAATGGTCATTGAATATCCCCCGACTAACGCAGAGCTTTGTGTACTTTCTGTAGGAAAACATCTTGCTTAAACAGCGCGGCAGCAGCTCCATCAAAGTCATCGACTTTGGCAGCTCCTGCTATGTGGATCGCAAAATCTATACGTACATCCAGTCGCGTTTCTATCGCTCTCCGGAGGTGATTCTGGGCCTGCAATACGGCACCGCCATTGACATGTGGAGCTTGGGTGAGTCCAGTTTTAATTAAAAAACATTCTGACGGGAGGAACATCATGAAATTTTCAACGCTGCTCTGCATTTGACACTCAAATTTATTGCACACTCCCTGGCCCATAGATATTGGAATGGGAAACTAATAAAATATTAAGCATTCTATGGTGCACACGTGCTATTACAAGAGCTTCTAGGGCTTTGGGTTTGTGGGTCACTCCCGCTCCCACTTCCACTGCGAATTTCCGTCGGTTCAATCGACTTGGCCAAGTCCCGCCCAGAGCTCAGTCGAGTGTAGCAACACGCACCATGCCAATTAGCAGCAACAGGCAAAGGCTGTAAAGGACCTCCAGACGGAACAAAGAGAATATCGGCAAGGTGGCGGACACTCAACAAGTGCCCCCACTTGAAGTTTATGTATACAATAATTTTGCCCAGCGCAGGCCCCGCTCTTAGCCCCACTTGGAATGGCACTTCCTGGCCACCACGCTCATCCCTTTAGCGCCCATTTCCGACCACACAACCACGTCCGGTCAGCGTTAGGAAAATATCGTGGGCTCCTGCCAGAGAGAAACAGCAACAAAAGACTCATTAAATGTGCGCAGGACGTGGAACGAGGGAGGTGGGAGGTTAGAGAGGTTGAACGACTGAAGCCGTAGCCTAATAAAAACCATTTCGGTTTATTTTTAGCCGCTGTCTTGGCCTGCTTTACGTGTGTGTGTTGTCCGTGTGCTTGGTTATCTGAGCACACCCGAGCGGAGAAGGGAAATGGGTTACGTGTTGAGAAATGTCAGCTCTTAACAAATTCCAAGGGGTCTCTGTTCTGTGCTCCTCGGTTCTCTATTGAAGCAACTGTAACGGAGCGAGGCGAGAGTATCTATGTACATACGTGTGGGTTTTGATTGCTTTGAGCTTCATTAGATAAAGTAGGTCGCAGGCTGCTCTGTTTGAACAGGGAACAGCTTTAGTAGGTCTGCCCTCAAAGTAAAGCTTTATTTTTCCCTACACTGTTTGCTCAGAGGTAATCGACATCAATTACATCTTCAATAAATTGACTAGCAATAGCAGTTCAAAAGAAATTGGTTGAGTCAGAAGGTACCGCAACAAAACCAGAGTCATTCATTTAGCAATTTTTGCTGTAACATCTCGCCCCATGAGTCAGAAGCCTCCATCAATGCAGTCCATTAGAAAGTGCAGTGGATATAAATATTGCAAATAATGGACATGGACAGGACACGTGCCCG
This sequence comes from Drosophila guanche, assembly GCF_900245975.1. Lineage (NCBI taxonomy): Eukaryota > Metazoa > Arthropoda > Insecta > Diptera > Drosophilidae > Drosophila > Drosophila guanche. The sequence continues at coordinate 7,499,408 of NW_022995748.1, forward strand.
GCACAGAGTCAAGGTCAATGCGCTTGTCTGACCGTCCGAAAAATGCGTCAAACCCCTCTGGAAATCAATACTAATTTGGCTGTCTCTTTCTCTCTCTCTTGCAGGCTGCATTCTGGCCGAGCTATACACGGGTTTCCCGCTCTTCCCCGGCGAGAACGAGGTGGAGCAGCTGGCCTGCATCATGGAGGTGCTGGGACTGCCGCCCAAGGTGCTCATTTCGGTGGCCAGGCGGCGGCGTTTGTTCTTCGACTCGAGGGATGCGCCGCGCTGCATCACAAATACCAAGGGGCGGAAGCGGGCGCCGGGCAGCAAGTCGCTGGCCCAGATTCTGCACTGCCAGGATCGGTACTTCATTGACTTCCTGCAGCGCTGCCTGGAGTGGGATCCCGCGGAGCGCATGACGCCCGACGAGGCGGCCCATCACGAATTCCTACAGCCCTCCGCCTCCAGTCGCCATCGCAGCTGCCGCATGTCGAGCAGCTCCTCTAGCTCGGGCCTCAACAGCGTCTCCCAGAAGTCCTCCTGCTATAACTTTGCAGAGATCTCGCCGGGCAGCGGTGGGCCCGTGGTGGCCTCCATCACCAGCACCACTGCAGTGAGCAATGCGGCCATCACCACCACCAAGTCCAGGCAGCCGCAGCAGCAGCAACAGCAGCAGAGCCACAGCCACAGCCACAGCAATCACATCAACCACACGAGCCACAGTCATGCCCAGTCGAATGGACACCTGCCCGACATCAAGCTGAGCGCCGGCGACAAGTACAACAGCATGCAGAAGGTGGCGGTACGCTCCAAGATCACCTCGAGCGTGTCCGACCTGGAGTCCGTGCAGCAGTACTCGCTGCACCGCATCTACGGGGGCGTGGGCAGCGGCAGCACCCACCACGTCTCCTCGGCGGCCACCAGGAAGCACCTGAACGGGGTCAGCAATGTGGGCGCATCTTCCAAGTACGGCAGCTCGACTCTGGCCCACAATCATCACAATGTGAGCCACCACAATGCGTCGACGGCCACCATTGCCACGGCCACCCACCATCACCATCACCATGCAGCCGTCGGCCAGCCGGCGATCAATGGAACGGCCAGTGGCGCCATGTCACACTCTCAGTCCACTGGCGATGTCTCCGACAGAGCCATCTTTGGGAGAGCTTGACTCCGAGCCCGCCCCACCAAGCTGGAGCTCAAAAAATGCAAGCTGGTCAACATGATGGATTTCTGGAGCTAGAAGTGGCGTCCACAGCAGTGCGCAGCCCTCAAGGAGCGCGAGGAGGAGCACTAGCAGAACATGGAAAAGAACTAGGATCCAGTTGTGCGCCTTGTAATTGTCTGTGAGCGCAATGCTGTTGTACTCCCACTTCCACTCCCAAACATAATCCCCCCCACACGAAATCGAATGCCTAGGATAGTCCCCTTGCGCTCCTTGCAGCACTTTGCAGTATTCTTTAAGTTTCCCCAAAACTATTTTATTTCGCTACTGCCATAGCCAAATGTATTCACGCCCCAAACCGTATTCTCCAAACCTCTTCCCCGAAAGTATTTTCTTCCCTCCATTTTCCAAACAGAAACGTGGTGACCCAAGGTGTTGCCCAGTGTCTGCTGCACGAAAAGTGTATTCAACATGAACAAAAATCACGAAAACAGAAGCCAGCTCAAAGGAACAACCATACCCTAAATGTAGTCTATAAGTTATGGCATATCCATACTAAACATAAGATGTAGCAAACATTTGTAACGATTCACCCAACGCATACCCGAATTCCCCAGTATCCCGATTCCCCATACACACATACATATGTACTCGTATACTCGTATTTTTAGGGTCACTTTGCGTGCGACTCAAATCTGTAACAATTTCATACAGCTTCCATGTCTTTTGCAACAGTATCAAGGCTGTTATTAGTTACATATGCAAAACTGAAAATGTATCTATATACACACATAAATATATCTTTAATTGTAATTGTAAGTTAGTAGCTCGGGGTTTGGGTTCGATTCGGCCAACCCACACATCACAGCGAACCCCCAATCAGCGTGAAGTTGCATGAGAATGAATGAAGTACTACGACCTTTGTATGTACACAACGAGTAACGGCCCGTCTGCCCCATTCGCACGGAATACATGTCATAATTTAACGGAAAACGCATATATAGTAAAGATTTAGATTTACTATAACTCTAGGCATAGAAATCATTTGTGCAGATAAACCCACAAACCAATGGCCAATACCACAATAATTGGAACAATTCAAATGGACAGAAAGGAATGTCGGTACAATAATTATGGAGAGCGCCACATCTACATACATATATGTAAACCGTATTAGTGGAAGTAAATCAAGCAAATAAATACAATTTTATTCAAATTACAGTTTGTTCGTTTTAAAATAAAATAAAACAGTTTGGCCACAGCCACTTGAGCTGGCTAAAGGTGTGTGTTTAACGAGTCTAGACTGTCGCTAGAGCGATGTTTGTAACCCCGTAATGCCGTAAGTTTAGATAACACTGTAAACAAATTGCAACTTTTGCTCATGACTTTTGGATATACCGCACTAGACTCTACAATATCTAATATTTACAATATAGAATGTACTCATCCGACTCGTTTAGCATCTATGCATAGAGCTGCGATCCTTGGAGCTTGTTTCGTATTATTTATAAATGTTTTCTCTGCCACTCGTCGTAACTCGTATATGTATGTACTCGTATATCCGATACTTTATTCAATGTATTATTATGTGTTTTATTATGGATTTTGACAGAAGTAAAACCAACAGCAAAGCCCTTGATTTAAAAAGTGTGTTCGAATTTAACGTTTAGTCTTAATATTAAACTAAATGAAGAAAAACCATAAAAATGGAAATTTAATTATAATTACAAAAATAGATGTACGTACGTACATATTATCAATTTTAAATTAATGAAGCATATTAGTTGTACAAAACGAGAAAGCGACAACATGTAATCAATTACAATTTCAACAAAAAAGGAATAAATGAACAAAATTATGTACTCAAAACTGCAAGTTTTAGTGGAACGGAAGGAAACAATACAAATAAATATAAAAATATTTATTTGGATTTAAACGACTTGACATTAAGACATAAGTTACAAACTAAAGTTAATAACTGCCATCAATTCCGATCAGTCATAGTAGCCCACTGTGCATTGCCCACATGCAGATGGACGAATCGTGTACTCTACGATGTAGAGCATGTAGATAGTAAATCGAGCCCTCGCCCGTTCCCTTGGCATACTTTTAGGCGTGCGAATGAAGCTGATTTTCTGACAAACAAATATTTGACAGAAAAAACGAACGGCCGACTTTTCAGTGTCAAGAAAAGTTTTCCTTTTTCCATATTTTCACTAATCAGTAAAATGATTTGAGTGCTGTGAGTAGTGATATATTTAAGTAGGTCTATACATACATACGTATGTACATACATTTTTAATTAAGTAAGTTCATTGTTTAGTCAAATTTCCATGGACGCAGTCAATTTAATGCAAACGGAAGCTGTAATGGGTTATCAAAAATTGTTATTCATTTTTCATTCATTTTATTATCGCCTCTGCTTCTTTCCCAACGATGGTGTCGGTAATAATGATTCCACGCGACACCATTTGGGATGCCTGCGGCGCTCTTCGCGTTGGTTCATTTAGTTTTTTGCTACTAATTCGATGGTATTTTTTGTATCTTATTTGATGTTTGCATTATTAATTTTATGCAATTTCCGACAGCGTCTAAGCAGAGTTGCCAATTTCAGTGTGGAGTTAAGATTTGTATATTTTGTAAATCAATTTTGCATTTAAAGCGGCACTTAGCGGCAATAACTTAAGGGGCTCGTTTCACAAGATTTTTAATATCCTTCAACGCTTAGACAATTATTAAAAATGTCTTCGAACCCTGAGCAAGACCAAATAGAAACACTCAGCCCTACTGTACTGTATTGTACTTGAAGATCTTCGGTCAGGCATCAGCTTGACAGCTTCAAATGCACAGCGTTTTGTTTTCACTTTTGAGTCCCAAGTGCTGCGTGGGACTAAGGGGAAAGTAGAATTCTAAGTACGCACTACGGATCAGTAATATGACTTAATCCCAGATGCGGCGAAGAGCCAGTCTCATTCTTGAATAAAAAGTAAAAGTTGCCAGCTCACGATCACACCGAACCGATTCCCCCGATGAGGGGTTCGGCCCCAGCGAGTGATAAGCACAGGCTGAAAGCGTCATTGAGTCAAAGGTTTATTGACGTACAGCCGCTGCGGTGGCTTCTTCAGCGCCTTTCTTCCTCATGATCCCCTCTTGGTTGTCGTCGACTGGTGCCCACTTGTTGCCAGGTGAGGCCATCGCAGGTCGGGCTCGGATCGGTTCGGTTCGTTTTGGTTTCGGGTCCGTAGCAGATGGAGCTGGAGTTGGAGGCTCTCCTCTCTCGAAGGCCGCTTCTGCTTCGACTTTGTCTGCCTCTTTTTCTCCGTTGTGTGTTTTTATATTTTTTCTTTCTTCTTCTGATTATTCGTCGCAAGGTGAAAGTCTTTCTCCCTCAAGCAGTTTGTTGTTGCTATTTGTAAAGCATTTAGTCTTTTTCGGTGTTTCAGTTTTTGTTGTCTGACTGTCTGGTTGTCTGGCAATCGCTTTTGTTTTTCAGTTAATCTTCGGCAGACATATGACTATCCATTGGTTACCCATTCATCATTATTTGCAGCTTGCCTTTGAAAGTGCAAATAATTTAGGCTCTAATCGAAGGTCATTTGAGAGAACTTTTCTCGCTGATCACTGCCTATGGTTTTTCCTTTCTTTCTTGGAACTACCCATGAGGTCACTTGTTCACAAATTGTGTGAGAGGCAGCTGCTACTTTTATATCGTTTGCCATAAAAATAAATTGCAGCCACACATAAATGTCTTTGCCGGAGGCCAGAAACGCTGTTTAGGATACGGCGAGGGCAAGGCTTGTGGATCATATAAAGACACTTACTTATAAAGATATTGTGAGGCAGTATGTGGAGTGATCCCACTACCAATTTAGAGTCACAAACATTTACACCCTCGGATGGATGTAATGGATTGCAGACAAAATCCCAACTGCCACTGGACATTTGTCTCTAATTGCGTTTGACCCTGGGAGCAACATTTTGATGGCAAGCCATTCAAAAAGTAGCGAAATTGGCAATTATCAATCAAAACTGGCGCTGTGTGTGGGAAGTAATTATAAAAACATGAACCTGAAGATACTCGTAGAGAGAAGGAAAGAGCGAGAGAGAAGAAAACATGAAGTAGCCATGAAGAAAAAAGAAATTAAAAATCGAGTAATTAGAAATTGATTTGACAAGGGGTTAACTTCCTTTCCCGAATACATCGTACCTCTCTTGGGATTGTGCAAACAATTCAATCCAGCCCGGGAGCAGGTGAAAATATTTTCCACTGATTTGGATATTGTGTAAAGGTTTTTCTCACAGCCCGATCGGATCGGTCAACAAAGAAAGCCATCAAATAAAGTTTAAGCACACAAAAGCTACAAAAGACCAGAGCAGAGTCTTTTGGACTGCAGTCAATGACTTGGACAACCGGCGAGCGAGCGAGCGAGAGAGCGGCCCCCAAACCGAAACCCTAGTATCATCATGGGCCATTATCATTGTCTGCTTGGGCACAAAGCCCAACCTGATAAGCTCTCTGGCTCTGGCGCTTGCCGATTATGCAATCGCTACTTGAAGGGAGCTGCTCGACTACGAGTCTTTTCTAGAATTGTATTTCGGGGGGCTTCAGATAATTGGCTGTTCGTTGGGGTCGGAAATTGAAATGTTGGTGAAGTGAGGCCGGCGATGAAATGGGAATTTGATAAACTGATTGATGGATTAGTTGATTAGACGTTATACCCGTCGCAGTAATGTTCGGGGGATCTGGGAAAATTGCTGCGATAATTGGGTGGAAAGCTGGAAATAGTGGAAATAATTGTTTAAACGCTCTTTTCTGATAAGAAGTGCGTTTTTCTGTGTCGAAAACTGTGAATGACTTGTTATACAAGAGGAAATCAATTTAATAATTAAACTAACTCAATCGGTTGGCTAGGTCAGAAGAATTGGGAAAGTTTTGTGGAGATTATCTTGCGGGAAAAATGATCAAAAGCTTGAGTTAAAGGAAGGTTTTCTTTTATGATAAGAAAATCTCAAATATCCTTAAGGGCTTGAGAATTATTTCCTCACAGATGTCTTCATTAGAAGAAGTAATTTCTCAAACAATTCCATCCGCAAGAAAATCCCCGGGCTACTTAAGGAGCGACTCTCCATTAAGTGATCAAAACAAGCATAATGACATGCTGATCCCCTTTCCAAATAGGTTTCATGTGATGTAAGTCGGTGGTGATCGCAGAGGGATACACCGAGCCACACACAACATTACCAGCTGAACTGAAAGCAGAGCATTAATCATGGCCATATCATTAATATATGAATCAGTTCGCAGATGGATTGTTTGTCCAACAAAAGTGCCATAAAGTCATAATTAATGCGGCCATGAGCATGGAATTCAGCTTTCAGGGGCTACCGGTGAACCAGCAACAGGGCAGATATGATAGACACACGTCTGAGAGCCCCCGATGATGCTTTAAACGGTGTAAGTACACAATTCTTTTGGGGCGAACTCGAATTCTCGGACGCCCCCAAACCGAGTGTTTATCTGCACTTCCGAGTCGGCTACGTGATGGCTAGCAATTGCAATCACAGAAGATGGCTTTTGTGGATGTGGATTGGCCACTTCTGGGTTCGATAAGCGCTTCGACGCTCCGACAAATGATTCACGTGAAAAATCCAAGCTCTCTGCTTGGCATTTCCTCATGTTGCCGGCTCAGCTCAGCAACACTTTCTCTTTCGAGCGCTCGTCTGTGCTCTTTGCTTTCTCTTCGATATTTGCCCGGCCAAAACGTAGCATGGCTCATTCCCTCTTTGACTCTGGCAACATGTTGCCGGTGCAGGCCCACGATGAGCCAGCCCCAGCGTCTGAGGCAACGTCGCAGTCTTCGTTTTGGCATCTTCGTCGCGAGCTTGGCTTAAATTGTTACCAAACGTTTAATGATCTTCAGTTAGTCTTCGAACTTTTACCGGACCAGTCGTGTCTGCGGCTTCCACCTGCAGCTCGAGCTCAAGCTCTCAGTTCCTCAGTGCGCCTCAAACGTTAACGGAATTTTAAACAGATCCAAGAGACCACTACTCGAAGAAAGAAAAGAAACAGAAACTGAATCATTTGCATAAAGCAAATAGAAAACGAAACGAAAATAACTCTGGCAAAAGTTAACTTGGATTTTGATCGTTGTGTATCGTTTCCCCATCGCATATCTGATATTTCTCGCGCGCCCCTCCATCGTGTTTGTTTTGAAAGAAATTAGTGTAACGATATTGGGTTGATCCAACAAATAATTGATATTTGATTCGGTGTTTCGGTGAATCATGCGAGTCTCATTGGCACTGTGGGGCACTCTGTGCCTGTGGGTGGTCACGGCGAATGCACAGGGATTTATTCCGCCACCCAATGCGGGGCATCATAATGCGGTAAGTCTTGCATTGAAAGTGTTTGAAATAACATAGATCCTTGTTTATGCAATGGGATACACTTAAACATTTTTATTTGTATCAAATTGGGGTCAGTTCAGATGATTGTTCCACATTCCCTCCCATTGACAAAGGCATTCATCAAATGTGTGCCAAGCAATAATCATCTAAATAACAGAAAGAAATATTTAACACACAATTTGCATTCCCATTGAATGTATGCAAATATTTATTGTCGTCACCAAATTGACACAGTTTTTAGCTCAGATTGTTGCCCCAAGTGGAATCCCAAAGAAAGTTTCCTGCCTTGACCAGTACTCGCATAAATATGTCAAAACACCAAACTTAATCGGTTGGACGAGTTTTCAGAGACTGTTAAGCAAATGTTAAGCAAATCCCAAACAGAAAATTCCACAGACTTGCATAAGACTTTCTATCAATAGAGGAGAGGGCCAGCTTGAAGTTCGATCTTAAGCGACTATTTAACAATTCAATTATTCAAATATTTGTATTCAAATTTCAATATTAATTGCGGCAGAATGTGCGCTGGCAGCATTGAAAACGAAAACGATTTTCAACGCCTCAATGAACTTTCCCTTTTCATAAAAACATTTTGATCGGCCTGCTGGGACTTGATTAAATGAAGATGCAAAGGAAGCAAAGCGCCACGAATCGGACTGAGATGAGAGGCAGAGGCATGGGCCAACGTTTAAGGCATCGCATCGCCGGTGTAGACCTGTGTCCAAACCTGTTCGCTTGGAGTGGTCAAGAAACTGAATACAAAAAGAAACCCTCTTTCGGCAGCGGATGAACCGCAAACTGCAGAGTCATGTGAAATGTTTGAGAATCTCCTATGGAGTAACGCTTGGGGCTTTGCTGTTGCAAAGTTGAAGGTCTCTAAGATATTTATTGTATCACCTAGATAATTGATTATCTCCAAGTTTGATTGGGCCAGGCCACCCCCTCTGTGTAAGCTCATGTTGATGTAAGCTGAACGTGTTTGACATCCGCTGCTACAGTTTTCACTTTCATGGCCGAGTCCGAAAACTTTTGGCCAAAAGCCACAACAATTTACGATGTGAAATCATCTGTTTTGTTGTCTCCTCTTTTTCTGGTTGCCTAAGCTTTATGATAGGATGAACTAATGCCTATAATTGAGACTTGGATTACGTAAAAAGATTAATTCGGTATTGTTCAAGCTGCAGGCAATGTTTTGATACGGGACTATGATGGTCTCGCGCTGAAGCTGAAGGTAAAGAAAAACGAACAGACATTGATCATAACAGATGCTGTGGCTTTTAAGTGCATGTATGAGGAAAGAAAAGAAGACAAATACAGATACACTCTTTCCTCAGCTGAACCCCATCTCGCACTGCATTGTCCTTAACCTTTCGACGCGACGCAGCCATTGACTTGCCGATTTCCTTTTCAATAAGTTTCAACAATTTTACCCAAAGCGTCGGGGAAAACATGGCTTGGACCAGATAGCTGCCAACCCCATCTCTCACTATTGACATAAGTTTGCTATGGCAATGGCCTGCGATTGCGATTGCGGTTGCAACAGCAGCAGCAAAGACTTAGCCAAATACAAAGAGGGAAAAGGCCGTCTCATCATCTTCCTTTTGTCTGGCAGTGAACAGGAACTGGTCGAAGCCGAAGCTGGATTTGATAGTTGCAGTCGCCTGTCTTAAGAGCTTTTGCTCTGTTTTGTTTTTGGGACTTGGGACTTGGCATCTTTTCGGTGGCTCTGCAATTTCCTTTGTGCGATTTGGTTTTTGTTTTTGCTATTGCTTAATTTTATTTTAGCTTTTATTATTTTGTACATTTATATATTGCCTCACGTAGCATGTGCAGTTGGGCTACTGCGTCGTGTAAACAGAAATTGCCGCCAACTTTGCAGCCAGGCAATGGCATTCGGCAACATCTGTTGCCCAGCGTTCATGTCCATCCATCCAGTACAGAGTTCACTGCGCCTGCGCTATAGTCAAAAGTTCCAGTCCCCAAAACAGAAATCCCCATCCACATCCCCATCCCGACAGATACAACAATTTGCTGTCGTCGAACATGTTTTGCTGGGCCTGACTGCCTGCCAAATCGTTTGCAAAAGTTTGTTGTTACTTTTTTACTTTTTGGTTTTGTTTTGTGGTATATTTTGCATTTATTTAACAGATTGTTTATTACTTATTTATATCTTCTAGGACTTTCACTTTTCTGAAGTGAATTCAAAATAAATATACAAATAATAAGAGATAAATCCTACACCAGAACACAACATTTCAAATTAGAAAGATCCAAAATATTTGCTTAAAACTATTTAAAATTAAACATTACCACAAGGAAAGGAATGGAATAATGGATTGATTTTCGCGTTTATTTATGACATTATACAACCGATCGTACATTTTCGATTAAGCGTAGCCCGAAGCCAAAAAATATGACAGAAATTTCCCAGTGGTTTACCTGGGGGCATGGCATTCATTGAAACTGGTTGGCAATCATTTTATATGAATTAATATATGTCTGACAGGCCCTCGGTCAGGCCATACAACCTGTTCATTGTCGGTTCGCTTTTGTTGTCTCAGCACCACCAGCAGCTCCACCAGCATCTGCCACCACTAACATCCACAGTAAGAAATATAACAAGTCGCCGCGTTTCATTGTAATTTCTTTTTGCGAGTTTGGTTCTGGTCTTTTTCATGGCATGGAAAGTGGGTCAATCGAGAGATCTTTATAAATATTGTTGTTCGGTTGCATATTTATCTGAAAGATATTTTGGGTGAAGTGACAAACTGTTAATGGATTTGGCTTGAAAAATGAAAGTTGTTGGAGCACTGGAAGGTGTCTGTCCGATCGAAAGAGAGAGGATGATGGCACTTGCCAGGGCCCAAGAGCTAATCAAGCTTAGGGCCCAATCATCGCACCTAAATCGCCTTTGATGACGTCCCACCAGTTTTCCACTTGAGGAAAGTAACAAGCTGCCATTAGCGAGGCGCCACACTAAATCGATTCGCATCAAACAAATCCCATTGAGATCGCTTTTCAGCTGCTAACCACAAACAAATAAAATAAGTGAACGCTAATCACACACTGAGAGGAGGAGGCCCAATTGGGGTCTGGGGCTCTGGCTCTGGGTCTGCCCCACCATTACTTACTTCTTTCTCAATTGTATTTATTTTCGTTGGACGCCATGCGGTCTGATTTAATTTGATTTGTTTTGCTTCCAACTGGATTTCGACTGATTGAGAATTAAATCAATTTCGCTTTTGAATGAGAGGAAAATTGTTCAAAGGGTGAATGGAACCAGAGTGTCATGCCTGATTGGGCAGAGGAGTAAATGGAAATGGAGTAACAGGGCTGCCCAGGAAACGAATGCAAAATGTAGTTGAAATTGTGATACAACTTTGATTATGAAATAAAGTTCCTGTCTCTGTTCACTTGAGTTTCTACAGTCTGTGTGACCTACATCGAAGCACAAGTAGAACGTCGCGATTTTGGCTGCGGAAAAAGTTGAAGACAAGAATAGCGGATCCCCCGCAGACTCGGGGTCGCCTTCCGCTTTCGATGGCTGCTCATCACTCTTCCGACTACTCAATTATTAAGTCATTAACATGCACTGTGATCTCTCCCAAACAGAGCGCTTGTTCCGCACAATTTAATGGTTACGATCGGTGGCATTATCCGAGGAAACAATAATTTCACATGCCAATTGCGGGCAAACCTTTATGCCAAATGACGCACAGCATCTGTCAGACGGATCAAAAAGGGAAAAGAAAGTAAAAGGGCTCGGCGACATAACTCATCGCCTGTTATTGACAGGCCACCGAGTGGCTACTCTTCTTTGAGGTCATTAAAAGTAGCTTGGATTTCCCGAAAAGAGCAATGCCAGCTAATGTTCAAGCAAAATCGGTTTTCTCATGGTTATTGTTGCTTAATTACAAATTACGACAAATAGGAATGGGAGTTGGAGCCTGATGAATGCCGCAATTAGATGAGGTATGTGCAGTAAATATATCAAGGCAGTTTTCACCCACCATGCAGCAGTACCCAAGCAGTACCAAGTGCAGCAAGTGGCAACTTCCGCATTACACATACGCCACGTGAAACGGGTTTGGCGGCGGTGGCAGCCTCAGCTGCATCTTCTTTCTCGCCATAACTCAACACGAATATGGCCAAAAGTCAAACGATCCTCGTCGAAGCTTCGCTTACCCCACACGTAATGCAATAGCCAAGCCCAAAGATCTGGCCCGACCAGGGACCGGGATCGTCCCGAGCCTCCGACTCTCTGAGCCTCCCGAGGCAGTTCAAGCTGGGCAACCCGTTATTGCCCGATGCTGTTGCACTTTCGTTTTTCTTATTGTGGCTCTCTGCCTTTTGTCTGGGTGAAAAGTTTATTGCGCGAAAATGAAGAAGCGTTTGTTGCTGGCACACAGTTCCAAAACAAGATTTCAAATAGCCCGCTGCTGCCGCTGATGATGATGATGCTGTGGATGATGATAGTGGTGTGGCACTAGGCAGCCAACAGCAACTGCAATGGCATCTGCAACTGCTGGTGGGGCTGCTGGTTGGGTCTGGTTCGGTCTGGTTTGGTCTGCCGAGAGATGTTGCAAGCCGACGACGAGTTGCATAATTTGTGTGTTTTCCTCTTGGCTGTCTGGTGGGAGTCAAAGTTTTGTGGGGTTCGTTCGCCGTGCCTGAAACAAACTACAAAACTTGTCCATTGATTTGCACTTTATTTATGTTTTGGGCGTAGAAAATTTGCAAAGAAATTATTTAATGCTGGTGGTAAAATTGTGTAAAAATTAACTGAAATTCGGGTTGGGCCTTGGAATAAGTCAAGGATTATGGAAGTTATCCAATGGGAATTGTAATAAAAGGAAATATTATGGTGAGGCTTCGCTTTGGAGGAGTTAAATCACTCAAGAGGAGATACTCTGGTTAGTACCCGTCAGGTCCAAACACGCCTCCCAGCTCGCAACAAGCTGCAACCCACTTCACACTCTGGTGCAGCCAGCCTGCGTCTTCCCCTCGAGGCTCCTTCATGGCACATTATCGCCAGCGGCCGACCGAATACCCCAAAACTGTAGCCCCACTCCCGCAGCCTCAGTCAGGCACTTTCAGTTAATTGTTGCACTGGAGTGGAGTTAAGAAAACACAGCCAAAACACAGCACAAGCAAAAGCAAAAGAAAAAGAAAAACACTTTTCGCAAGCTTCGCTGATTTTGAGCACCGCAGAAGTTCCAGTGCTGGCATTTCAGTTGCATTTTCCATTCGCTGGCAGCGTCCTCTTCTTCAGCGCCAAAAGTGTTTAGTTTTGTTGCAAAAAAAAATAAAATTTAATTTGCTGTGCGGTTCTCCTCCTGCTCTGCGCATTTGAGTGCATCAGTTGGGCATGCGAGGCAAGATGCATTTGGCTTTCGATTTCATCAACACAAATGAGTCTGGGGTGAAGAAATTTCGAATGTGTATCGATCGAGCGAGCGGTGCAGTGTTTCACAGGAGAACTGTGATTCCAGAAACTGATAAACGTTTAGTAATTTTCTCAGATTACTGACACATGGACAGGATCTCCCACGCGACGGCTAACTGGCTCCCAACCTCAAGTTCCAGTTAACCCGGCTAAGGTTAGTAACCGCGGAACAATGGTCAGTGGTCAGTGGTCAGTGAGCCGGCCAGATGGGTCTAACGACATTGTCGCGCTCCGTCCCATCCGGGTAATTGCTAAAAACTGTCACGAACTGCAGCAAAACAGTTTACTGACTCCGACTCCCGTTCCGAGCTCTGGGTACCGCGGTGGCAACTCGCAACATTTGTCAGACCATAGACCCCAAGACCTTAGACAAGGGACTGGCGGCCGCAGGCCAAAGACCCTCCGCAATTTGCATGCGCAGACCCCTGAGAGCCTTCTTTCGCGGTACGTCGGACCTGGCGCAGAGATTGCGTGACCAAAACCACAGAGACGGGCACGAGACCAAACCGAAAGCCAGCAATGTGAGCATTTGCCGTATCAAGCCCAACAAGGCAGCTCAGCACCGATAGGCTAACCGATATAATCTCGAAATAACTTAATTGGTTCCTCGGAAAATCAGGGAGCCGGGCGAGGAATAAGTACAATTAAAAGAACTTCACTTTCGAATCCGAGACAGTTGGCTGTGGCGCACTGGCGCACTGGCGCACTGTTAACCCATAAATTATGAATTCCAGCTGAATATGAAAAGGTTTTTCACTCCACACCGAACAATGGCGGCACATTTGACAAATGATATGCCCGGAGGGGGCACAAATGCAGTTCCAAATGCAGTTGCATGCAATGCTAGTGTGTAATTAAATCATTAGACTGACTCTAAAACGGACTCCCAGGAAAGGTCTGAAAAGTACAGTGGAGAAGACTGCATTGAGTGGGTGAAACTGTTGGGGTTGCTGGAAGAAGTATCTAAGAGCTTAGGCCGCGAGGCATTGCTTCGAAGACCTCATGATCACACACAACTCGACCTTACACCTTCACACTTTTCCCACAATTCGCCAAAGACGAACAGTTATCCAAGGTCGAAACCCACATAAGCGTAGACCCCAAACGAAACCATTGCCTGACCCATATCCATCTCGAAAAGACGAGCGCGACAAAAGCTTAATACTTCGCATCAATTGCAATCGAGTGGCTTCAATTCAAGTGACAGCCCATGAAAATGAGTAGACAAACAGTCCCAGCTCAATGGCTCTGCTCTGAAGTCACTAAAATAAATACGACTTCGAGTTCGAGTTGGGGCTTGGAGAAATATCTAAGGTTGTGTGCTCCGAATTTCGCGCCATTGAAATTCCCAGTGACAAGGCAGGCAGGCAGAGATGGATGAATGGAGAAAAAAATTGCACAGACATTAAACTGCGACTGGAATGATGGGCACGCGGATAACAAAGGTCCGAGACTTGAACGGGTTGATGCTGATGAGCGTGGAACGGACTGGGCGTGTCGGGGCTTTCACGGCGAAATTGAGTTACGAAATCCGATGAATGCAAATCTTTTGGGCACTCATCTCTTGAGCAAGACACAATTGCAATGAAAGCGAAATTACAATATTTTGTTGACGATCCTCTCGGCTGTTCCCTACTGTCCATCAACAGACCGACCCAGGCACACAAATCTACGGATCGATGTGGGCGCCAGCGCCAGCCCAGACAAGGCTGAGATACAAAGATAAAATGTGGCACGCAACTTCGCTTAGCTGCGTGCGCCAAAAATTATTGAATTGGAAAGTAAAATTGCAGCGTATTTAAATTTATTTCCAGCAATAATACAATTTTCAGTGGTTTGTACTTCATGTTGCACTGACACGCAATTTTGGTTTAATAATTATGAGGATCTTTCAGGCGATTGTCGGCGAAATAATAATTGTGTTATGATATTATTTGGCCGATACTCTCAGTGTGGCTTCGGAAACTGAAAGTGTGTTGAGGTTGGAAATTGAGTCGTTTGCTTGTGAAGATGATTAAGGTATTGATAGTGATGGATTGACGCACATAATCATTGGGAATAATGGTTGGAAGGCGCATAAGTGTAAGTCTTTGTTTGAATTTCCCATTGTACTTGTTTTCTTCACTCACTTTCTATTTCAAGTTCTCTGGTCTAGTGGCTGACCTTCCTCTTTACGGACAGATTTCTCATCTTGTCAATTACCTTCGAGACTAACATCCGCCAAAACATACCGAAGCTCTGTTTAAGTATTGACTTAAAAAAACACTTTGCAATTAGCCATATGAACATGTTAATTGTCCAAAAAAACCACTGTCCCATAAACCTAAATTTCTCATGCTAAAAACCAAGTCAAATCTGAAAAAAGAAGTGGGTTTATTCAAATTACAATTACTCGAATCAGTTTGGTACGACGAGCATCTGCGAGATACAGCATCATGGCAGCAGCTGTGCTGCTGCTGCCCCTGACAGTGCTAATGATGTAATAAATCTACGGAGCTCGTAAAAAGTGTCAGAGTGTGTCAAATTAAACGTATGAGTAGAGCTTCCATGCACAAATCTTAGCCAGAGCGCGACAGCCCGCTGCAGGTGGGAGCGTGGCCCAAATATCAGCTACCCGTGTGGGCCGCGTGGGTGCATCTGCGAGGAAGTAAGTTTGTGCAATTCTTGCCATTGGCACTCTGCCTTCATTCAATTACTCGCACGTTAAATTGTGTGTGTCACTCGGGTATGAAGTGCTTAAACAGTCGAGCGATTGCACTAACCCGCAGGTGATGGTGCAATCTTTTTGTAGATTTGTGAATGCAAGAGATGTAATTAACTGCAAATTGCCGTGGGCTGCCGGAGGATCTAACGGTGGCCAAACAAGTTTAAACAAGTTTCCACATCTCTTTGACTACAAAAATATCCTACATTTTATTCTTTAATAAATGAATTGGTATTTCAGTAATACACACTCGTTATAAACAAACACAATTACTCGTATTAGCTCTCATTTGTCGAGTATCGTAGATCTAAAACCTTTGAAACTGGTCAAAAAAAGCAGTCACAATCATACAACTCCCATCAGCCACATACTCGGCCAATTTCGGGGCTCTAGCAGACAAATCGCGCTAAATTAAAAACAGTTTTACAAGCGGTTTCCCTCTCTTTTTTGTGAGTAGGGTTGGGGTTGGAATGGTTGGTTGGGGCAGCGATAGCATCTTCTGTACAACTAGGAGTGGAATTACGGAGCTGACCAAGTTTCTTGTGGCCGCTTCTTGTTTGTGCATAGCGATTGTTAAGTAACATTTGTGCTTGCTTTTGCTTTTATTGTGGTGCTGGCGGCATTTGCCTGGAACCTTTCATTGTTGCTGCCGAGTGGCTTCTTTTGCTTACATGTGGCCAGTGGATACAGACCATGCCATGCCGTACCCCTTTCCCTTTCCTTGGTTAGGTGTACTCGTAGTTGTAGGTGTTGGCCAAAGCCTCGCTTGAGGCAATTTCTTACTTACCTCAGTTAATTACACAATTTTATGTAAATTTCACCTTTTCCTTTTGCTGCTGCTACTTTTTCTGGGGCTATTGTTGCTGGGCATTCTTTTGTGCGGCCGCAAATTAATTACTTATTTGCTTAGCGGCTAAACAATTTTGTTGGCAATTACAATGCCTTTAGGAAATCCACAAAAATATTTCTGTTTCTTTTTTCGGGGCATCTCTGCACCCCCCAACTGCAGTCATTTGTCGATAGTCGGGAAAAGTGAAAGGGAATTGCCAAATTTACGGACTGTTGACCAACAGTCTGAATGGAACCCGAAATGAGGCAGCGACTCTCAAAAAATCGAAGCCATCAAAGGCCATCAAAAGCTTATTATGCACATTTTATGCAGTGTGGAAACTGTCAACAGTCACTGTCGAGGGGCTAACCAGTTCTGGCAGTTGATAGAAAACCAAAGCTCCTGAGTCAGTACCCAAACCCAAAATGCGGAGTCAGTTCTGAACTGTATTCAGTTAGGATCGATGAGATGCTGAAACTGAAGCTGATGTTGAAATGATGTGAGCACGATCTCGCAGATCTGACTAAGATTGAGTTGATGCCCTGCGATGATAAGTTAGACAATTTAATGAGCCGTTAAATGCCGATTGCAGCACAATAATAAATCAATTTTGGGTAACGATCTGGCATAGATTTGGTAAAGGATTGACTTCTTACTGGTAGATGTTGAAATGTTGAATATACATTTAATATTAGACTATTTGCTAATGATAAAAGAGGCTCTTATTTTTGGACTAGGCCGAGAACACTTGTCACCATATAAAGTTCATTATAATTGGCCGACTTGTTCAGGCTGCCAGAACAAACAACAACGATTGAATCTATAAATAAAAGCAGCAGCTTCGTTTCCCACAATGGCCTACGAGTGGAGCACCGTAAGCTTTAGTGGCCCATTAGCCAGCAGTTGGAATTGATGCCAAAACTGACATCTGACATGTGCATCTCTTTTTATGGCCAGAACACAAATTGCAAAACATGTCTGCAAGCGCCTCCAAAACGATCCTCAGATCTGACTAGAAACAACCTTGAAACTTAACAAACCACCAAATAATCTCGAGCAAGACAAACAAAAACTCCACAAATACAACAGCCAGGGGGAAAAACTCCACAGCACACAAATTCAGTGCAAAACGTAAAGGCAAAGGCAGACTTGTGCATGCGTTTCTTGGTTGGCTGCGGGGTAGGACAGGAAATCCGAAAGGCAATGGGGAAAAACGGGGCCAAATCGGATGCCATTGGCCATCGACATGACCGAAAAAACTGGCAACTAGAAAACTTGCAAGAGTTGTAAGAGGCCGCAATGCCGCGATGCCGTTGCGCAACTGGGGACTTGAAGAATTTACTGCATCGCCTCGGCTTTTGCGTAACTCTTACTTAAGCGAAGTATCTCCGGGGGCGCGTGTTGCAGATCTTCTAATTTGAACTATTAAATTATAATTAGCATAAACAACTTAGCTGCTGACTAAATGTATAACGAATCACTTTCACTGCGAAACGAAACCTAGCCCAAAACCCAAAACCCAAAACCAAAACCGAGACTGAAAACGAAAACGAAAAGAAATTTCCAAATTCGCTTTCATTTTGTATCCCATCCAGAGGAGGCTGTGGACCCGATGTGTGATGAGAAATCAATTATGAATTATTAACAAATTAGCTGGGAGTTCGAGTCATGTAACTGACAGGTACATCACGGATCACAACGCCCCATCAAACTTGTGAAAAATGCTGCTATCGGCGGGATCTATAAACTGGTTTGCCATCACTTCCACTTCTTCTACCTCTTGTCAGCAATCTCACGGCGTATCTTCTCTCATTAGCATAATGCCCATTCGACTTGACGGCCCTCCAATGAAAACGTATTTGACATGAATTAGAGTTTGTAGACGGCCAAATGACTGCTGACCAAACCCCTTACGTCTGCATCTTGGGAACTTTCTTTGTATAGCTATTGTAAACGATGAGTTGTTAATCAATTTATGCGATTTTCCATTTATTGGAATGCATTTTTTGAAAAATTCCTGACCACCAACTCCGTGACATAAACATACAACATAATTTGCCTATTATGATTAATAGTTTTTCCCAATGTTTTGGATGGTGTCTCTTGATATCCGTTACTCACTCGAGTTGTCAATCACTTGACACCTTCAACTCCAGTAGTGAACAGTGAGGCGTCAACGGCGTGGGTTGTGGTGGCATTTGGCGACAGCAATAACCACAAAAACCTGCCAGAGACCTGACAGAGAGCTGCAGAGCCTTTCGATGGGACTGCGCATGCGCAGCGCATTAGCTGGTCATTGATTGGTGGCGGCTCGCACTGGCATTTAAAAACGAAAGCGTTTTGCATACGAGTGTACAAGTGCCGTGAAAATGTTGAATGAGCACGCTAAACCATGAAATTGACATGTCGAACATACAAAGAGAGGCTGGGATTTCAAAGAAAAGGGAACAGAAATATGACAAACCCTATGAGGACAGACAGGGTTCAGTGGCTTTGGGGCTGGGGTGTTGATTGCCTTGCCAGCTGATTGATGATTGATTGAGGTTTTCACCAGACGAGTAATTTGTGGAGAAAAGTCATGTTTAGAGAGAAAGAAAATTGTGAATGAAAAACCAAAATTGATGATACAGATGCATGACAAGCCAGTGTACGAGACAGCGAAGGTTGGCTAAAGCCATGAAGACAGATACACTCAGAAAATACTTGCTGGCCAACTATTTACTAAAAAGAAAATACACAAATAATATAAAACGTGTTAGGCAGCCTCCCAACTCTCTCGATCGCCTGTTCCTCCACCTCCAACACACATTGAACTTTTCTCCAAGTTAATCTTTGGACTGCGATTAGGTTGCATAATCAAACGCCGCCCCACTGACAGCAACATCATCCAGCAACATCGGCTGTGGCTGTGGCTGAGGCATGATGAGGCGCGGCATTAGCGGCAACAACATAATTACCATGCGAAAAGAAAGATCTGAGGATGGCCGGGGGGAGCGACTGATAACGCCTCAGAGAAGAAGAGAAGAAGAGTTATGACCCGGGCAATTAATTTGTACATACAGCAGCCATCAAGGCATAAACCAAACAGAGAAACAAACAAGATCTAAGCCTGCCGCTGTGCAACGTGTCTACGCTCCTCCTTCTGCTTATGTTGGATAATCATTGCTAAACAATTTCTGGCCTATGCCCCATGTCCAATGTCCGACTTGGTACCTCGATGGGTCTTCTCTTGGTGTGAGGCTGAGAGGTTGTATAAGCGGGCTGCTCTATGGGATAAATTCGCTAATGACACTTGCAGATGGAAGACAATGGAAGTGGGTTACCATACGAATGGCGAAGAGTTCAAATGGGAGGATTAAAGTTGATCTATCTTGAAATTGGGTATAAATACCAAGAGTTGCAGTGGTTAGATTATTATGTGATCTCTTTGCAAACTAGTTCCGCTACTGTGCCATTTTGTGTGGACTTCAACTTGACCGAGTGGCCGCCAAAAAGGACCCCAGAGCAATCCCGAGACGCGTTATCTCGTTTTTGGCATCTAAAATGGAGCAGAAACTGGTTCATGTCTATTTATGGGGCGAGTCGAGGGGCTTTTACTTTTTCTGTGTCAGTTTTCATTGCATGCCAGCGAAGGAGAAACCAGGTGATGATGAATCTGAAGCTGGTTTTTCTGCAATACTTACACGATGATGCAATGGTGATGGAAAGTTGTGCGAGTAATCTCACGTTATGCCTTTTCTTGCGTTCCATTGCAGCCGCCCTTTCACAACGCGCATCGCCGCCAGCTGAATCTGCAGCAGTACAATCATCAAAACTTTGTCCAGGCTGGCGTCGAGTTGCCCATTCCTCACCGCCAGAACCAGCAGCAGCAGCACACACATCTGCATCACCAGGCACCGCAGCAGCATCGATTCGGGCAGTTCGCACAGCAACAGCAGCCATCTCCCACCCAGCAGCAGCCCCATGGAAATCAGCAGTTCCAACGATCCACCCAGAGTCAGCTGCAAACGGCTCCTCAATTCCCTCAGCAGCAGCAGACGCAGCAGCAACTGCCCTCGACTTCCAGCAATCTGGATCTGCATCATCAGAACTTCTTGGACTTGAGAAACTACGCGGGTTCCCAGCAGCAACCACAGCTGCAGCACCCCCAGCAGCAACAACAACAGTTGCCACAACGCCACAAACAATTTGGTAAGATCTGGACTCCACCGTAAAGAATCCTCCTATCTATTGTCGTAATAATCTGCTAACAATCCTTTGGCGAATGTTATGTTTCATCTCTTAGATTCCCGCTTGCAGTCCACAGCCTTTCCGCCACAGCCCTCGAGGGAAACCTACCAGCAACAGCAAACCCAACAGCAGTTTGCCTACCAGCAGCCCGGATCCCAGCAATTCGTACCCCAAGTTCTGCCTCAGACCACACAGAAGTTGCCCAGCCAGGCGCCCGTGCCCACCTTCCAGACAATTCCACAACAGACACCGCATCCAATTCAGCAACAGCAGCAACAGCAACAGCAACAGCAGCAGCATGGCCAGTTCAACTATCAACAACAGCCAGCCCCTCCGCAGTACCAGTTGACACCCCAACTGGGTCTGCCTGTACCTCTCTTCAGCACCTTGCAATCCACACCCTTCCCAGCGCAGCCCACGAGAGAAGCCTTCCAACAGCAGCCGCAGCAGCAGCAGCAGCAGCAGCAGCAGCCACCCCAAGGTCAGCAATTCCAGCATCAATTTGTAAATGCTCCCGCTCAGCACCAGCCAGCAGATCAGGAGTACAAGCAGAAGCTCATCCAGAAGCACGAGCAGTTTGTGGCCAAGCAGTACGAGAAATCGCAGCACAAGGTGCGCCAGCAGCATGAGGAGTTCCTGGTCAAGCAGCACCAGATCAAGCAGCACATCTTGCCGACGATCATCACCCAGCATAATGGCAACTACCAACACTCCCCCTACGTTGGCGGTCCGCAACGTGGCCGCCCGGTGGCACATCCCACAGACTACAACCAGTTCAGCAGCGCCCTCCAGCAGTATTACAAAGAGCATCCAACCACGACAACGACCACGACGACGACGACAACAACCACTGAGGCCACCACAACGCCCAAGAAGAACATCTATGCCCAGGTCAAGTCGGAGCTCGGAAAGTTTCCCATCCAGAAGGGAACCGGCAAGAAGCCTGTCAAGACCTTTGCCCGCGATGATCTGTTGAAGCAGCTGAAGGCAGCCCTTTCAGAGGCACCGCAGGAACCGCTGACCGGCAACAAGACCTACGACGAAATGGATCTTCTGCTGCCAAATGGCCAGAGAGTACAGGTCATCCGCACCACGGACCCCAACCTCGTGCAGGGACAGAAAGCGTATTCGCAGGAGCAGCTGCAGAACCTGCTAGCCCAACAGGGGCTCGGATCAGAGGCCAAGTTGAGCCTAAGCGATGTGGCTCCCAGCAAGAGTAAGGACCTCGAGCTGCCCGGTGGTGGTAAGGTGCAAATTCTGCGCTCCCCAGATCCACAGGAGTCCGATACCCTCCCAACAGGATCGCTGCCCGGCGGTGTAGATCTGTCCAGTCTTTCAGCTCTCTATGGCGGTGGAGCAGGGGACATACAGGGAATTAGCAGTGGAGCTAACAGCATTGCCAGCTCTGCAGTTATCACTTCAGATTCCGATGAGCCACCCTCCCTGGAGGAGCTGGCCAAGCGCGGACTCATTCCCGATGGCTATGAGATCGAGGGTCTGACCCCAAAGGCAACGCCTGCGCCTGCTCCGGTGCCATTGCCGGCCAAGAAGAAGGCCACCTACGTGTACCTCGAGGAGCAGGCCGATGGCAGCTTTAAGATCCAAGGAGTCAAGGCCAATGGTGAGAAGGAGACCAAGCAGACTGGCGCCGAAGTCGAGAGCATTCTGGAGCGTATCAGGAGCGGTGAGATCAAGCTGCCGCCTTCTGTCTCTCGACTAACCCTGCCCAACGATGAGCTGGTGGAGATCAAGAGCGGAAAGATCATCCAGACCACCCGTGCACCACTTACAACGACCACCACCACAACAACCACCACAACCACCACTCCGGCTCCATTCGTTTCCAGCGGCACGCCGACCAATCATCGCCAGTATCATCCCTCTAGGACTTCGACCACCAGCACAACCACCAGTGCACCCTACACACCCCGCTACAGCCCCATCTACGAGAGCAGCACCACCAATGCGGCAGCTGCGAGTCTAATCCGCACCACACCCGCTCCAGTGTACAGCTCTTCGCCGGTTACCGCTTCTTCGTATCTGGGAGGAGGCTCCGTCTCTACTCACCTTCCGGTGGTTACCGAACGTCTCTCGGATCTAGCCCACACACAGGAGCTGTTGCCACCTGCGCCTCAGTATGCTGACGCCCTTGTCCAGGAGACCGAGAATACAGAGAAGGCGGCCCAGGCTGGTCCGGGTGCAAGCTCCGTCCTCTCCAATCCAAGCGAGGATCTGCTGCAGATATTGAAGTCGAACGGACTGTTCGCGATGGCCAAGTACCTCCGCCAGTCGGGCTTGGATAGCATTTTGAACGAGACAGGACCCTACACCATCTTTGTGCCCACTGACAAGGCCTTCAAAAATCTCCTGGTACAGTTGGGTGGACCCGAGCGCGCCGAGGAGAAATTCCAATCCAATCCAAGGCTACTGAGTGGGGTAAGTGTATAATTTTCATGCCGAGAAAAGTTACTCAATTGCTTTTTTGTAGCTATTGCTCCACCATGTGATCCCCGGAGCCTTTGAAATTGCAACGCTGCAGGACGAGATGACGGGCGTGTCCCTGGCTGGAACCCAACTCCGCGTCAATCAGTACAATATGCACGACCAGGAGTGGAATGATGTCACTGTTAGTAAACCCTAAAAGCATTTCCCTATGCTGCTTAACGATCTAATCTCTCAATGCAGCTCACCACTATCAATGGAGCCATGGTTGTGCTGAATAAGAAGGATATTAAGATCCCGCAGGGAGTGGCTCATGCCGTGGATCGTGTCATGTTCCCACTGCCTGTAGGGGATCTTCTGCAGACTCTGCAATCTGATCGCGAGGGTCGCTTTAGCAACTTCCTCAAGATCCTTTACACCTCAGGACTGTCCGAGAAGCTGCAGAGCAAGGGTAAATAATAGTAAATTTAATCCATAATTTGCATTGAATATCATCTTTTATTCAAGGTGTAAAAACGTACACTGTTTTCGCTCCTGTGGACAAGAGCTTCAGTGAATTGGATTCGGACACGCTGGAGAAGCTCTACAACGATAAGGAAGCCGCCGAGCAGTTTGCCATGAAGCACATAGTACCTGGAGCTCTCTTCTCCGCCGGTATGCGTTTCTACCAGGTTAAGGACTCGCTATACACGGGCAAGACCGTGATTCTACAGAAGACGTCTGCTGGGAAGATCAAGGTGAACGATGCCCAGATGGTGACGTCCAACATCCCCGCCACCAATGGAGTTATTCACGCCTTGGACGGCGTTCTTGCGTGAAGAGATTAAGAACTGGCCAAGGAGATTATATCGGCCTTGTTATCGCGGTTTTTCGTTTAGCCTTAAGACTTAGATTAAGCGAGGAGGAGAAGGAGCCTTCATCAACCACATCCAAAATTATTAGTGAAATCTTGCCAACGCCTTGGGAGGGCCAAACAAATTGCCGTCTTTGGACAAATGGTGCAAACCCGCAATGAGACATGAGCAGATGTACACAAAGATTTGGTGCTTCCATGAACTGTCCTGTATTTTTCTTTTTCGCCTACATAAAACAGTCATTACAAATAGTTCAATTTAAGAGAAGAGAAAACATGTGTAAAAATCCAAGAGTATGGAAACAGAATGGGATCTAATCTAAGTTCATATCTAATTTATTATTTTGGCATTACTTTAAATGCAATTTAATTTACTAAATTCTGTAAAATAAACAATAAATAGTTAAGTACAAAAATACAAACTCTTTTCGTTTAAACAAGTATTTTTAAAATGGGAAAGTAAGTAACGTCCAAAACCATTGCATTCCATTACATTTCAATGTCTTGTATCTATTTGGATACATTCCTACTTGAGTGAAATATTGAGTAAGTACATTGTATGTCTGCATTAGATAAGTGGTTGATTCATTTCCGTTTTACTGACGACTTGTTCATAAGTTTAAAAATAGTTACAGTCGTAAATTTTATATTTTATGTGCTTTTGGGCTTAAATTGAGGTACAAGATTTTGTTACAAAAGTGATTCTTGATTGGGTATAGAAACGTATTACGTATTACGTATTACGAAACGTATTAGAAACGCCTCCTTATGTAGTTTTTTGTAATGGTACATTACTGTTTATAGTTTATAGTAACAATTTTATGCAAATTGTGCGAACAAACTCTCATTTTCAAATTTAATTAAAATTTTCATAGATTGCCTAGTTATAAAATTTTAAACAGAGTCAATCAATGTATCTTAAAACTTCAATGCTCTAAATATTCGGATTAATAGAGCCGATAGTCATATAAATTTGAATTTGAAATTTGAAATTTGAAATGAGTCTGTTCCCCTAGATTATGATAATAGCTTGTTCTCGAAATCGTAGTCGTTGTCAATTCCAAGCTTCTTAACTATCAGAAAAGATTGTTCATCTGATAGCACTTTGTTTCACATCGGTCTATTTTGGTCAACCCCGAAACATCTGCAGATTTACAAGATTCCCCATTAATGTGTGTTCTTCCCACATTCTTAACACAACCGTAGATAAAACCAAGTTCAACCTTTCGTGAGTTATTTTGAAAAACAATTTCCGACGCATAAAGCTAAGTGCATGACGTAAATTCAGGAGCTGTCAGGCGCTTATCTCGACTACCTTGCCTGGTGCTTTGTCGTTCATTAACTCCAACTTAAACCAAAATAGCTATCGAGGAAGAAAGTACATAAATGGTGTACAAAGCTATGTTGCATCAGTGAATTCTGGGAGGCCAAGATGGTAAGAACTGAATGGTCGGGAAGTTCTTTTAAATAAAAAACGAATTTTTCCTTTCAGATCCGGAGTGGTTTTGTTGTTGTTGTGCTGTGGACTGCACTTCTAACAACCACCCTTAGAGCCCAATCAACCGATGAAGCAATAGCAGAGGAAACAATAGATTTACAAACTGAACGAGCATCAATCTTATGCACTATATTTCCACAATTACAAATATGCAGAACTACTGTACCTCCTGAAATAACCACAACTACCGAGGAAACAACAACCACTGAAGCCCCTACAACTACTGAAGGTCCTACAACTACCGAGGAAACAACCAGCACTGAAGCCCCTACGACTGCCGAAGAAACAACAACCACTGAAGCTCCTACGACTGCCGAAGAAACAACAACCACTGAAGCCCCTACAACTACCGAGGAAACAACAACCACGGAAGCCCCTACAACTATCGAGGAAACAACAACCACTGAAGCCCCTACAACTACCGAGGAAACAACAACCACGGAAGCCCCTACAACTACAGAGGAAACAACAACCAGTGAACCTTCTACAACTACTGAAGCCCCTACAACTACCGAGACAACAACAACCACTGAAGCCCCTACAACTACTGAGGAAACAACTACCACTGAAGCCCCTACAACTACCGTGGAAACAACAACCACTGAAGCTTCTACAACTACCGAGGAAACAACAACCACTGAAGCTCCTACAACTACCGAGGAAACAACTACCACTGAAGCCCCTACAACTACAGAGGAAACAACAACCACTGAAGCCCCTACAACTACCGAGGAAACAACCACCACTGAAGCTCCTACAACTACCGAGGAAACAACAACCACTGAAGCCTCTACAACTACCGAGGAAACAACAACCACTGAAGCTCCTACGACTACCGAAGTAACAACAACCACTGAAGCCCCTACAACTACCGAGGAAACAACAACCTGTGAACCTTCTACAACTACTGAAGCCCCTACAACTACCGAAAAGGTAACAACGGAGTTGACCACTCCTTCAACCGAATCGCAGCCAAGTATAGAGCACCACATACATTATCACGAGATATTTGGAGCGCCAGGATTTGTGCATCCTTTGCCAGGACTTCCACTTCCACCATTGCTGTTTCCAGGAATTAACTCATTAACACCAGCTGATGCTTCCATACTTGGCATTATTCCCGTACCTCCTCCACTACCTAGACTACCACCACTGCCTCCACCACCTCCACCACCATTTTTGCCAAGACCACCAGCACTGTTTCCCTTTAACAACATATTCGGAAAATAGGATACAGTTCACATCTTGAAAAAAATGTATTATTTTAAATTAAGAGTACCATATTCTGCGCAACTAAAAATATGTTAGTTTTCCTGCAGTTCCATTCCGGGTGCTTGGTTTTGAAAAATCTTAAAAAATCAGCAAATTTTAAATAGTTCTATTCAGATTCGAATAATTTTTTTTTTTTTTCTCTCTCTTTATATTTACAATCTGTTTTTAAACAATAAGTAAATTGTATAATTAATATTCAATTAACAGAAATAGCAGTTTTCCAATGAGCCCTGCTATTATATATAACATCTTTTTAGTTTGTTAAATTTATCTATCAGGGATATCGAGAATGTGGTATCTTTTCAGTCTTCTTACTGTTAGGCTATTGTCTAATAGACTTAAGGCTAAATTATTTTCGTGGTTGTGGAGTCTGTCGATGTATTTCTTACTAGTTTTCTTTATTTCTTCTTTAATGGTTGGAATATTCAGATCTTTGTGGATGTTTGCATTAGATACGTAAAACGGAGCATTGACAATTTGTCGCAAAGTTTTTGATTGGTAACGCTGAAGTATTTCAATATTTGAGTTGCTAGCAGTTCCCCAAAGCTGTATAGCGTAGGTCCAAACAGGCTTCAGTATGGAAGATTCGAATAATTGAACTATGTCTTTTATTTATCATTTTGATTTACATAATGACAACCATTTTTCGTTGCGGATGGAAGATTGAATCTTAAAGGAACGAAGAAGAACGTTCTGAGACGTTGCTTAAGCATCGCCACCACTTGCCAGCCAGAATATACAAATGAATATTTGAACTGTAAAAAGATACCTGTTTCAGGATGTGCTCTCTAACCGAACTATGTTATTACCTCTTTAAGTGCATACACGACTACTACACCGAAATGGCAACATGTAGCTGCCATGTAAAATACGTAGATAAAGGTTGGAAGTGCCACTGTATGATTTGAGTTGCCTATAGCGCCATCTGTATGTGGGGGCATCGAAACTATGGTGCTGTAAAGCGCTTAACTTTTGTTATTTAACATCAAGCTGGCACTGTGACACAACCACATTTAGACAACATTGAATGAAAACTAGTTGGGAATAGGAGTATACAAAATTTCAAAAGAGATACGGTAAATGAACCCCTTGATGGGCATCTACCACTGCCACCCCACGCTCTGTTAGGGCCTAATGGCACATGCTCTGTTGTTGATGTCTCCACATAAATTATTTAAAATTTAAGAGTTCAAATGACAGATTCCGCCTAGACATGTTGGAGATAAAACCAAGCCCTTAAAAATCGATGAGCAGGTTCAAAGTTCTGCAATCGAATCAAAAAAAAAAAACTATTGGCTAAGAAGCGATCATCTCTCATTGTGGTTGTGGCTCTTTGTTTGGTGGTTAGTTTTCTTATAAGAACAAATAATAAAATATTAACAAGTCTCAATGGATGGAAGAAATTAACCAACAAGCTGTGTCTGCTGAACACCGTATAAGCCTGTTGTAAGTTACGAATTATAAACCAACGTCCTTTCCAATGTCTTTGAAAAGACAAAAATGTATCTTTCCACATCCACGTAGAAATCTCTTAGTAATTAATAGATAGATAGGTTTTTAATGTACATATAATTCTCATAAATTCTTTATTAAATCGATTTTTAAAATGTTGTCTTGTTTCCACTCGTGATTCCTCTGTTCGGGCTGGTTTAATTAGTTTACTCTTCTCAGCGAATGCCGCTCATTGTGGTACGTTTAAGTACTCTTCATAAATATCCCGCGCCTTGATCGAATTCTTTTGGATATTTATTTAGTTTGTTTTAGTCAATAATTATCTGTTGGTTAAATAATTGTAGCAATTTATTTATATTATTAAATTCTATAATCTGCCTTTCATAGCGAACTCCCATTTAGAGTTTTCGCTTTCTCACATCCCTATTTAACCGATGTTCCTCTGTGTTTTCCAGTGTTTGTGTGTGGTGTGTGGTTTTTTTACATGCACATTTATAGTTGCAAAAACATTAATGGCTATTTTGTATTTAATTACTTTATTTGGTATATATACTTCCATAATCGAATGTGAGTAAAAAGCAACAGCAAAACAAAAATGTAAAATTTTAAAATATATACACCTAATGGCAGGTAAACCAGTCGAACTGAAGGACATTAAACAAGAAACTGGAAACAGTGTACAAAACGTAGTTGTTTCTAAACTTTAAATACACATTTACCAACTTCTATTCCGTTTTTCAAATTCATTTTTTTTACATTTCTCTTTTCCTTTCTGTCGTTTCTTTAATTTTTAGCTTATGCATTGTAATAATTTTTCAAAGTATCACCCTGTGTTTTCTCATAGTTTTTCATATTTTTTTTTGTTTTGTTTTCCTTAAAATGTTTTTTTTTTTGTATCGTTTCCTTAAAATGTACAACAATACTTCAACTTATTAATTATTATTTTTCATTTTTAACAAATCGCGCTCATTGAAAACGGGCCATGAAATCGTTGCTCCTTCCCCCACCGGGGCGAGTCCAAAAATATGCAATAATCAAAAGTTTAAACAAAATCAATGCGAGTGTTTGTGTGTGGCTATTGTAGTTTTACTTTTAGTAGACACTGTAGTACGTTGAACTGTTGCTTGGATTTATTTTTATTAGAGTTTTCCAGCTATCTGATATGTCTCTTATATGTATTTTTCGATATTAGTGGATAGATGATTTGAAGGGGAACATTTTATGGTCGATATTGGGATATAAAGCAATCCAACATTGGATCTAGAACTGTATTTATGATTTTATGGTTGTCAAAATATTTGTCTTGTAGGAAGGAATTTCGAAAATAGTCATAACAAATTCTCATGGAAGTGATTT
Organism: Drosophila guanche; assembly: GCF_900245975.1. Taxonomy (NCBI): domain Eukaryota; kingdom Metazoa; phylum Arthropoda; class Insecta; order Diptera; family Drosophilidae; genus Drosophila; species Drosophila guanche. Next base: position 7,529,045 of record NW_022995748.1, read on the forward strand.
TAATTAATATTGTAAATAATATTTCAGCATCCAAACAAATTAAATAAAAAAAAATATATTTTGTTTGTTGTATGGGGGATATCGCTAGTTCTTGAACAGTTTTGAATTAAATAATCCAGGGTGGAGGCTTCATTTGAGACACATTCAGATGGCTGGAGCAGCTCTGCTATTTTTAATGTTGTGATATTTTCAATATTTGTTTTGGTTTTTGTTTATTGTTTAATTCTATTTTAATATTCTGTACGTAGTTGGAGGAATAAACACTTAAAATGTTTTGTTTAAACGAACTTCCTTTTGGCTATTTCCTGCTCTCCTGCTCTCTCCTCCTCTTCTGCCTTCTACTCCTGTGTTGCTCCTTCGTTTTGCTCTATGCTTTGACTATTTCGCTTAGTTTGGCGCGACAGTGTGTGGGGTGAGTGGATCAGTTTTTGTGTGTAATTGAATTTATATTTAACTTTAAATAGGAACAACCCGCGCGCGCCTGGCATCGCTTGGGTCCTGGAAACTTGAGTGCGCCCCCGGCCACGCCTACTGCTGCTGGACTAGCAGCTGCTCCACCTGGTCGGCGGTGCGCAGTAGGAAGGCTGCGCTCTCACGGTAAGCGGATATCACCTGGCGGGCCGCGGAAACCTCGTTGGGACTCAGTTTGTGCGGAAGGATAGGCGGTACTCGGGCGGATTGCCCGTCGAGACCGCCGCCAGAGCTCGCCAGGAGCTGCTGTTGCTGTTGCTGCTGCTGCTGTTGTTGCTGTTGTTGCTGCTGTTGTTGTTGCTGCTGCTGTTGCTGCTGCTGTTGTTGCTGCTGTTGGAGCTGCTGTAGCTGCTGGGTTGCGGTCACCAGAGCGCTGTTGGTGTTGGCATTGCTCAGGGTGGCCAGGTTGGCGGCACTGAGCTGGGAGTTGATGGCTCCTGCCACGGACAGATTGCCGTTGTTGCTGCCGAGCAGGTTGCCGCTGACGCCGGAGCCCAGCGAGGTCGGTTTCATCGAGAGATCGGTGGGCGTCACTAAAAAGGAACGGACAAAATTAGAGTCAGGTTCAACTCCGGCCGAGAACTCAATGTGTTACTCACCATTACCCAGGGCAGCCACCCCGGGAAAGTAGCCGGGGTAGCTGGTGGGCGGGAGGCCAGCCCCATTCGAGGCCACAGCCCCGTTGGCCAGTGTCAGCCCGGTCACGCTTGCCCCACCGCTCACGCTGGCATTCGAGCTGAGGGCCAGTGGAGAGCTGCGCGCCGAACAGTTGCTCTGCATCAGCGGCTGACCATGGTGGAGAAGATGTTGGCTCTGAAAGGATTTATTTAGATTTAAACTCAAGCAATGTTAACGATTAAAATAGAAAAGATGCGAGTCACACTCCAGGATCTTTGCTTTCTTTTTCACGCAGAAACAATAGTTTACGACTCTGTAACTAGCTGGGCAAATAAGTTGAACTTACCTCCGTTCCACTGGTACTGCCGCCGCCCGCACTTCCGCCCACGTTGCTGGCCCCGCCGAAAGGCAGCGCCTCCGCATGCTCCGAGTTCGGTGTGGAACGAGCGAAGCCCACGGCGCTGACAAAGGGCAGAGCAGCGGCCGCCACATTTGTGAGGCCCGACGCATCCGCGACACCAGCTCCTCCGCAGGTGACCGTGGCATTGCCCGCGGACGTGGTGCTGGTTCCACCGGCACCGGAGCTGGTGGCAGCCACAACAGCAGCAGCCGCAGCTGCCGCAGCCGCTGCGGCAACAGCACTGCCAGGAGCCGGCACCGCGTGGGTAATGGGCTCCAGGCCAATGCGCATCCTCTTGGCATTCATCGATTCGTTCTCGCAGGCAATGGCCAGGATTTGTTCCGCCTGCACTGAGGTGAGATGTGCAGGGGTTGGTCTGGTCTGTAACAAAAACAGTGAAAGAATGGTTAGCTTTTGTTCAGTTTTTGAGTAGCTATCAATATCTATCAGAAGCAGTGCTCTGACTCATCTCAAATCTTGCAAGAATTCCATGAAGACTGGACTCTGGGATCCGCTCCAAGAGCAAGCGGACGGACGGACGGGTGACCAGCAGAAAGACTTGGACAGTTGCTTATAAATATAGATGAAAATCTAATACCCTGCGATTTCCGGGTATAAACTTACTTCGATTAAGCTTACCGTATTCTCCCATCCGTCGCGGGTCTTCTTGTTGCGTCTGCACGACTTGAGATAGGTGCGAATGCGTTTGCGGGAGCGGTCACTGAACTCGGGGAACTGGCGAGCACACGAGTCGATGATGGCCTGGATCTTCTCCTTTGGCTGCTTCGAGATGGGTATAATGCGGTCCAGATTCTCATCCACAAAGAGCCGCACAAACATCTGCAAGCAAGAAAGAAACGTTCTAGAAAATCGAAATCGTTGTACGGTAACCAGTTCTCTGGCGACTTCTTGGCAACGCTTTGCTTTACATTCGCTGCTCACGGGGAGGGAAAGAGAAAAGTCTCTCTATCGCTCTCGCTTTACTCACATTGAAGGCCTTGAGGCGCTCGGGATCGTGGGGCGTGGCCAGCTTCTCGTCCATCTTGTCATCAGAGTCGTCCTCGGAAACCTCGTCCTCCTCCTTTTGTCCGGAGGAGTTTGTCTCGTCCTGCGTCTCCATGGGCGAGTGGGTGTCCTGCCGCGGCACCGGGGACAGCGAGCTGTCCATCTTAGCACTGGCCGCCGCAGCCGCCGCCGCATTCTGGGCGAGCGCGTTCTGGTACTGGGCCCACAGCCCACCCACAACACTGAGGTCTGGCCCTTCGGTCCCGTTGCGCACCGCCGTTGAGTTCTGATAGTTCCAGGCGAGGAGCATCAGCTTCAGCTTGTCTGCGTCCTTCATCAGACCCGCATAGGCCTCCGACTCGCTGCCGCCTCCTCCGCCCAGGCCGCTGACGACTTCGCCCAGGATGCCGCCGGTGCCCAGGAGGCCGCCACCGCCACCTGCTCCTCCTCCACCGAGTCCTGCGCCGCCGCCGCCGCCGCCCACACCGACCACCGTGCTGGTTGTGTCGGTGTTCGTGGCCGGTGTTGCTGGTATGGTTTCCTGATAGAGAGAGAGAAGACAAAGATGAGTGGAAGTTCGTTTTTTGGGCAACTTTCGAGTGACCGCACAAAGTTTTGGGACTCCGTTCGATATGCCAAATCCCAATGATTAGAAGAAGAGCCGGCTGGAAGTTCGTTAGACCATTCAAAAGAATGCGGAAAAAGAAGTAGCGTCAAAGAAAGCTTTCGGGGTCGGACAACCCAACCAAAATCCATTCCCAGACCCCGAATAAGAACCCAAACCCAGACCGAGACGCAACTCAGTATTTGAGGGAAAGTTTTCTCGACTTTCATCTTCAGAGAGGGAGGGTCAGTTGTTCTCTTTCTCCCTTCTTTTTTCCTATTCTGTTCAATCTTGGGGTTGCCTTTTTTCACTGCCTGCCTTTTGTGCACTGGAAATTATTCGAGTGGGTGGGACAAGGTCCGGCAAGGGTCTGCTTCTGCTGCTGGGTGATGTCCCTTCCATTTGCGGCCAACATGGCTCTAATGAAACATTTCCTTAGCTGGCCCAAGACGTTGGGTGTCCGGCACAGGCAGAGGAACAACCTTTTTTCTCGTACACTCCTTTGGCTTGTGGTTGAAGGACACTGGTTAGGTGGGTTGGAACCAGCACTGCTTGGGGGATGGCCATCGAGATTGAGGCAGCTTTCTTTTTCTCTCAAATGCACAAAAGGTTCGGTGGCAGGAAGGAGCAGCATAGCCTCGACTCCAGCTCTTAATTAACATTAATTTGCAGGCTCTCTGGGGGCCGTATGGGAGGTCAGCTCCAGGGAATGATTTGTGGTGGGTTCTCAGTCTGTCAAAGTAACGCAAAAGGATTAGGGATAGTCGGTCCACAACCTTTACTTTACTCTCTCTCTCTCGGTGCTGAGTTGAGTTTCAGTTTATTTATAAGTTAATTT